>NW_005356674.1:9855812-9858449 GCF_000412655.1 Myotis brandtii
GGGGGGGGGGGGGGGGCAGTTGGGGGGAACCAGGCCAGCAAGGAGGGCAGTTGGGGGGTGACCAGGCTGGCAGGAGGGCAGTTAGGCTGATCAGGCCGGTGGGGGGGGCAGTTAGGGGCGATCAGGCCGGGATCGGGCCTAAATCAGCAGTCGGACATCCCCCAAGGGGTCCTGGATTAGAGAGGGTGCAGGCTGGGCTGAGGAGACCCCCTCCTCCCCATGCACAAATTTTGTGCACTGAACCTCTAGTAATAAATATTGAGTCTTGCATGTTCCTGTTTTAAAAAAGAGAAGCTTTGTTCAGTGTTGCCCATTGTACCATGTACCAGTACTCTCACAGTCAGCTTCAGATTTTTTCTGACTCCTGATCACCAAGGAAAATCACAATCTTTGTAGAAAAATTAGAAAGAAGTACCAAAATGTATGAATGAGTAAAAACAAATGTCTTTTGTTCTTAAAACTTCATATGAACAATTATTGGTGGCTCCAGAATATTCCTTTTGTGTGGATGCATCATAATTAATTTAACCACCCCCTTTTTGTTGAATATGTAGATGTGTTATTTTATATTTACTTTTTCTTTCAATTATAAACAAAACCCGGATGAACCTCTTTGCACTTGCAACTTTCAAGGAGAAATTCCTAGAAGAGAAATTATGGGTGAAATGGTATGAACCTTGTGAGGGCTCTTATATCCAGAAGCCAGTTGTGGGTGGAAAGGTAACAATTCCGGCTGCTGGAACCAGGAAGCTGCCTCTTGCCACAATCCCATTATGCAAAGATTTTGGCACAAAAGAGGAGGAAATGTGGTCAAACCCATTTGGTGGCTTTAAAAAAAAAAAAGATGCCCTGTGACAATGAAGGGAACAGCCCTCAGTTCTTTGTTCTAAATTTTAAAATACTTGTCCATGTGAGAGGGAATTCCATCTTTAGCATCTAGATTCTAAATCTTCATCATATGGTACAAACCAGAAAATTTTAAACTATGCTTTCAATCTATTATTTACACGTTGCTTGGATAATGCCTGCTTTCCTAATGTAGGCTCTGGGTGAACAAGGACAAGAAGTTATTCAAGTTCACCCTTCAAATCAAACTTGATAATCTCTATTTGCTATCTCAGGGGTTTGTCCTCCATTTACTTTCTACTTTCCCCAACTCTCTGGAGGCCACTTTTTTTTGGTAGTATTCAGAGAAATGAGAAGAATCCCTAACAATTCTCACTTTATACAGGCTGGCACATTAAGCACATGCAGAGTTTTTAAGGGTGAGCCAGGACTTACAGACGTAAGATTTGTATTTAAATGGGAATAGATGACTGAGTCACTGGGGATGAAAACCTGTTTGGCAATCCTCAAGAAGGGGCAGATTACTTCTGACAGGTCTAAACAGCCCAGGCAGATAGGATCATTTAACTATATTTAACTAACACTGACAAAGGAATGCTTGATTAATGTCTCCCACCCAAATATCGAGGGACTGGTAGGTCACCTTCTCAAACCAATAGGCAGTTGAAGCTACTTCAGAATTCTCCTTCATTATGCATGATTGCCACATGCTTTAAAAGGTCTGATCAGGACACGCTCCACCAAGATCTCAGGTTTCCCTCGGCTTCTCTGGCATGGGGTGGGATTCTTTCTTTAATTTTGGGTAGGCATTTGGAGGGTCTACTTAGTAGAACACATACCTGTGCTAGATCAGTATTACTTTAATAATTTGAAAATAAAAATCAAAACAACCTCTCCCGTCCCCCCCCACCCCAATGATTAGAAATTGCAATGATTTTTTTTTTTTTTGCTACAAAATATTTTCAAAGTTTTGTAGGTGTTTGTAAAGTACAGTGTTTATGCCCAACTCTTTTTTTGCGGGAGGGGGCACCACTTGTTTTTATCTCTTCAACTATCTATGAGTTTTTCACTTTTAAGATTTAAAATACAGTTTATTCTGAAGCCTTACCAATAGGATTTGAGGAGGAACCTACTCTGTTCTTAAATCCAGAGGCCAATTGTGTGTCTAGTCTCGGCTATTCCTAGAGCCAGAGTCGTGACTCTATCTCTGGCCGCAGTTACATTGCTCAAACATTGTGGCAAGGAACAGGAGACAGCCAAGTCAGTAGATTCTTCTGGCCATCTAGAATAGAATTTGAATTTTTTCATGGGGTCTCTGTTGGACCAAGCTCTTTTTCCTTGTTTCTCAGCATTATTCAAGACTATGGCACTTTCTAAGATTATATCAACATATGTGGGTTCTGCTTTTCAAAAATTACGATCAAATAGAGTTGATCTTTTGCATAAAGATGAGCCCCAGTTATATTCCACGAACAAGAACATTGACTCTTTCTTTTGCTGGTTGCTGTACACTGGCACCTAGAACAGAGCCTGGCATATAATAGGTGCTCAATAAGTAAAGGGTGTTCCAAAATTCACGCAAGAAGTATTTTTGATAGAAAACACAGGTTTATAATTAAAAATTGTAAATTTTTTATTGATTCATAAAGTATACAGTATAGGGTTATGTATAGAATAGCATATCAGGTAAATGGCCTCCACGGCTTTGCTGGCACATATGCACTCTTTTGTTGAAATTTTCCATGACCATTTTGCATAAATGTGGCTGAATTTCAATGAGGCTCATTTTCA
>NW_005356674.1:9858702-9911800 GCF_000412655.1 Myotis brandtii
CCATACATAACCCTATACTATATACTTTATGAATCAATAAAAAATTTACAATTTTTAATTATAAACCTGTGTTTTCTATCAAAATTACTTCTTGCGTGAATTTTGGAACACCCTTTACTTGTTGAAAGAATGTGTGTAGATGCATGGTGTGCATGGTGGTGAAAGGTCCTAATCAGAGCTACCTGGCATCATGGAACCTGTCCGGAATATCACCTCCTGGGCCAGTTAATCCAGGAAAACACAGCAGCCATCAGAGGAAGCCATGGGCATTGGTGAGGTATGAGATGAGAGAGAAGGGACAGGAATTAGTGGGCCAGGAGGTGATATTCTAACTCCAACTTACAAGTGTCAAACAAGTCCCTCAAAGAGACTTTCTTCCACCTTAAGTTTAGAACTGTACTTGCTTTTTTTTTATTGCTGCTGTAATAAATTACACCAACTTAGCGTCTTAAAATAACTGACAGAAAATTATTATCTTATAGTTCTGTAGTTCAAAAGTCTAACTAAGGTCTCGCTGGGCTAAAATCAAGGTGTCAGCAATCTTCTTTCTGGGGGCTATAGGAAGCATTTTCTTGTCTTATTTCACCTTCTACAAGCCCCCCGTATTTCTTAGCTCCTGGCCCTCCCCATCTTCAAAAACAGTAATGAAGGTTGAGTCATCCTCACATCATATCACTCCAACCTCCTCTTCTATTGGCAAATAGCCTTCTGCCTTTCTCTTTCACTTTTAAGTCCCCTTGAGATTCCATTGGACCCACCTGGGTAATTCAGTATAACCTGTTTGTCTCAAGATCCTTAACTTACTCACATCTGCACAGGCCCTTTGGCCATGTAAGGTAACATCTTCCCAGGTTCTGGGGATTAGGACCTGGTCATCTTTCAGGGGGGCCTTATTCAGGCTACCTCAGGGAGCGCTTATTATATACTCCGGTGGCACTCTGCACTTTATGGCGTTATTTAGAACACTTGACAAATGCTAATTGCTGAGCTCACTCTGTGACTATTCAATGTCTCTTTGCCCCACTGCACATAAAGACCTATGAGAGCATGGGCAGTGTCTGTTTTGTTTACTCTTGTATCCCCAGTGCCTGGTACAGTACATAGTTTACAGTAAGTGTCTGATAATA
This sequence comes from Myotis brandtii, assembly GCF_000412655.1. NCBI lineage: Eukaryota > Metazoa > Chordata > Mammalia > Chiroptera > Vespertilionidae > Myotis > Myotis brandtii. The sequence goes on from NW_005356674.1 coordinate 9,859,830, forward strand.
TTTTTTGTTAAATGAATGAACATTATTACCAACCTTATTTTATGCTCCATTCCCCTTCTGAGACAGGGTTACCATTCCCATCAAATAGAAGAAGACGCAACTTTCTAATTTCTTCCTAGTCAGTCTCCCGATTTTGTGTCTAAAGTGTTTCAGATTCTCGTATGCTGTAGGTGTTACTAGTGGCCACACCCATGGAGCATGTCAGCGGCCAGAAAGAAAGCTTCCGAGAAGGGCAGAGGAGATATCATCAAGTGCTGATGTCAATACCAGGGTCGGCTTCACTCTTTCGCCTGGAAATGGTTGAGTGTGTGTGACTTGGTAAGGAGGAGCACTCACTACCAAACAGGATTTATTGGTTGGGAAGGTTTGGTGTCAGCTGCTCTGAATACAGGGCTGTGCAATTAATAGAGCTTTAACCATACACTGGAACTTTGCTGCTATTTCTTCACATTTAAAAAATCTCAGTGATTAAAAAAAGTTTATTCTTCAAAATCTTTAAAACTGTGGTTTGTTCATCCCTGAATGGGGCTCCTTGGCCTTGGTGTAGCTAGTATATTTGGCCATTAGGCCCATCTACTACAAGTCTTTTATAAAGCTCAGCACTGCCCTAACCGGTTTGGCTCAGTGTATAGAGCTTCGGCCTGCAGACTCAAAGGTCCCAGGTTCGATTCTGGTCAAGGGCATGTACCTTGGTTGTGGGCACATACCCAGTAGGGAGTGTGCAGGAGGCAGCTGATCGATGTTTCTCTCTCGTCAATGTTTCTAACTCTCTATCCCTCTCCCTTCCTCTCTGTAAAAAATCAATAAAATATATTAAAAAACAAACAAAAGAAAAAACAACAACAACTCAGCATGGCCCATAGTAGGTGCTCAATAAATATCTGTGGTATGAATGCTGACTGGAAGTGATGCTCTTTGGTGTCTATTAGGAAGTTAGGATTATGAGAAGATAATGAAATGTCAGTTTATTTATGTCATTGATCTCTACTTGTTCCAGAAAGTATTTGACATGGCTGTGGATGCAATGGTGAGTTTATGAAATCTGAAAACAAAAATAAGTTTTAAACCAATTGCTTTTCATGATAATGCATCATGGCCTCAAGAGCTAACAATCCTACAAGGATTGGAAGAAGGCAGTACAGTGTGACAGAATGAGATCAGACTGTGGAGTAAGGTAGATTCAAGTTTCTATTTTAGGATGCATCCTTATTGGCTGGGAGAACTTGAACAGGTTACTTAACATATCTGAGCCTAAACTTTCACCTATGAAATAGTATGCGCTTTAAGGTTTAAAATAAATGCTTTACATGGAAAATACATAACACAATATCTAACTTTTAAAATGTTCTTTCTCTTTCTCTTTTTCCCCATCTTTCAAAAGAATTAAAAGGATGAACCTTTTTGCCTCGCAAACATTTCTTCAAAGAGCAACCATTGGCCTAAACTGCCTGAGGTTAACATAACGAAAAGGATTAGGCCAGTGGTCCTCAACCTTCCTAATGCCGCGACCCTTTAATACAGTTCCTCATGTTGTGGTGACCCCCAACCATAAAATTATTTTCGTTGCTACTTCATAACTGTAATTTTGCTACTGTTATGAATCGTAATGTAAATATCTGATATGCAGGATGTATTTTCATTGTTACAAATTGGACATAATTAAAGCATAGTGGTTAATCACAAAAACAATATGTAATTATATATGTGTTTTCCGATGGTCTTAGGCGACCCCTGTGAAAGGGTCGTTCGACCCCCAAAGGGGTCTTGACCCACAGGTTGAGAACCGCTGGATTAGGCAATTGATAAGTGATCAATTCAGCGGTACACTGAGTCATTAACCACATGGACAAAGAAAGAACTGAAAACTCCCACTAGTCCTGGGGTAATATGCCTTACACAGTAGCAGAGAGGTGGTCCATGGGGCTGAGAGCTCTGCCACAAGCACAGAACTGCTTCAGTCCAGAGGGTGTTAGAGAGAGAGCTGTACATTCCAAATCAGAGTCAGTGAGGAGACACGCTTGCTTTTATTTAGTGACTGTCACTACCCAGCAGGATTTTGATGTGTTTATTGATGTGGTTACCTGTATAAATCAGGGTTTGATAAGGTTTTAGGGCCTCTAAATGAGCTCTTTGTCTACATTCCCGAATAGGTGAACACATGCTTGTGGCACCAAATGAGTTCCTGAGGAAGTAATTACTTACATGGTGAGGTGCATGACAATGAGAATCCCCGAATCTGCTCTGAGCTTGTGTGAATGAAAAGCAGGAAAAAAAGCCATCAACTCCTCTGAGTTGAAGTTGAAGATGACAAGAGATGCCCTTGAAAATTAAGGAAGAAAAGAAAAGCAATAGAGGAGAACAAATCTTGATCTAAAGAAATAGAATAGATTAGAGACTAGGCTTGCAAAACTTGAAGGTGGCCTTATTGAATAGATTCAGATTTCCAAAGAAAGAATGCGTCATAAGGTGTGAGGCTAGCAAAAGAGTAAAAGGAAGATTATAGAGCAAATACCAGCAGGGCCTATCCATGCCCTGTTGAAGGAGCCCGTGAATTCTAGACTTCTAGCTCCACTGATGTGGCTATCCCTGTATATGATGGCTGCTTTAAGTTCTTTCTGTCACTTCCATTACAATTTACTTCAGCCTCTTCCTCTGATTGTGTGTTCATCAAGCAACCTTCTGATCATCATTTCGACTATGATTGCCCCTTTTGGGGTGGAGTGGGGATAGGATTGTCAGGTGGTCAATAATCTGGTAAATGTGACACACTTTGTATAGACATCAACTTCATAAACTTGTCAACTTCCAGTCCAGCCTTGGTGATCTGGTCTCAGGAAGTAGACTGAATCAGGAAGTTGTGTCCACAAAGGTAAACTAATTAATTACCTACCTACCTAACTAACTGCTATTCTGCAAGGCTTCTTATGAGATTGTCAGCCTATTTTTCCAGGTAAGTGCATACCATGTTCACCTCCTTTTTATTATTATTTTTGCATTTTCTACCTGTGTCAAATTACTCTATAGAGGGAGAAATGATAAACTTTTTTCTATATATGTCCAAATGGTGTGTATTATGAACTTTGCAGGCCATTAATCTCTGTTACAACTACTCAGTTCTGCCATCGTGGGGGGAAGGCAGTTATAGATGATGCACCAATAAAACGGTGTGCACCCGGTATAGGTAGACTAAGAATGAATTTAGTGAACCACAAAACAGGAGCACCTCCCAGATATTGTTTTCAAAAGGATGTGTTAATTCAAAGAAAAACAGTAGAGTGATTACCACGGGTAAACAATCAGAACTTAGCTGAATTTCTTTAGCTTTTAAAACATTTAAATGCTGTTTTGTTTTGAATTATAGATGGTAGTGATGGAAGGATGTGGCACCACCATAATCTTCTTGGGGATTAAGGCCTCGAAAGACCTGAACCCGGCCCTGATTTGGGGACATCCACCTTCTGTCTGCAGGCATCATTGTATCTTAGGATTCTAGAGCACTTTATTATTGAACCTCTTTAAGCACTCTCGTCAATCACCTGTCTTCCACATGGATGAAACCTCATAGTTTCTATCTTGTATTACAGGGTTTTTAAAAAAAATATTTGTCTTACTTTATAGATGTGTTCTAGAAGCAGCACATTTCTCATTTTTCTCACATTTCGTTTCTCATGTATATACTGAGACCAGAATACATACTTTAAAATCCTTGAGGGCATAGAGTGTCTACTACCCCCACCTCATGACACCAAGCAGAGATTCGTGTGTGTAGCAAGTGGTTAATGAATCTTGAATGAATGAATGGATTTGATTTAAGGTTTTTGGTCTTTTTAGTTTTGATCATTGGCTTTTCCTTTTCTCTGGGTGAAGATCCCTCTGTCTTTTCTGTTTGGGCCCTAGACTTCTCAGTTTGTGCACTAGACTCACTGGCCCCAGATTTTGTTGGTCACCTGCCTACCTGTCTCTGAAACCTGAAAAAACATTAGGAATTCTGCCAAGCCTTGGGGTTATTTGAATATATTGTACAAGAAGAGCCTGCCTGGGATTCCCCTTTCTTGTACTTTCATTTTGAGTAGAAAGTAGTGCTAGAAAGATAATTTACAGAAAATCTACTTAAAAAGAGAGAAATGAGGAATGTTACCTACAAAGGAGGACTGATGCTTATATTGAAAAAATGTGCAACACTTTGTAAATCATTGTAACTCCATGCGAGTGTTTAAGCTATATACTGACAAAACAATGCATGTTTAAATTTGTGAAGTGTGTATATGTTTGTAATCGAAATGGACTGTCTCACCCACTGGTGGTACACACAGAGTCACATATTTTGCATTTTTTCCCAAATAGCCATTCAGTACTGACAAAACAATGTATGTTTAAATTTGTGAAGTGTGTATATGTTTGTAATCAAAATGGACTGTCTCACCCACTTGGCGGTACACACAGTCACATATTTTGCATTTTTTCCCAAATAGCCATTCAATCACTCATCTGCCCAGGTGTATCAGAAACCAAACCAAATACAGTATATATATTCTAGTGCTGAAACTGAGCTCTCTAGGGGAGAGAGAGAGAGAGAGAGAGAGAGAGAGAGAGAGAGAGAGAGAAATTAGTGTGATTGTGTAAACTGGCAGTTATGAAATCCATAGCACAGGTTGGCATGCTAGAAACTCAGGCAGGATTTCTATGTTACAGTCTTGAGGCAGAAGTACTCCTTCTCCTGCAAACTTCCGTTTTTGCTCTTGAGCCCTTCAACTAATTAGATGAGGCCCACCCATATTACTTAAAGCCAACTGATTGCAGAAAGATGCTGCAGGAAACCTCATGAGCTACCTAATTCCAGACCTCAGTCCAACTTCCCATTTCTATCCCTTTTGTTTTGTAGACCTCAGTTGCTAAGCTAATTATTTGAGAAGAAATGGTTTCCTTCCAGAAAGCTTCTTGCTCTTTATGCTAATATGCCACCTCCTTTCCAGTTCTGAGCTCAGTATTCTATGTTGCACTGGGGAGGAAGCTAAAAAAGGATCTGTTATTCCAGGGCAAGCAGGGAGTTCCAACCTTATGTTTGAGTAACTAACAAAGATCACTTTTGTTTTTAGGGAAAAGTCAAAGATCTGCTTCCAGTTAATTTCTGGGTATAAAACTTGGCTGGTGCTTTCTTCTGCAAAGATTAACATTTCTTCTCAACAGGAACTCTATTACATTTAGAAATATAACGTGTGTGTGTGTGTGTGTGTGTGTGTGTAGTAGGTAGGTACTGTTGATCTATTTTTGCATTGTATACTCTGATGGCATGGATCCTGTCCTATAGTTGCAGAATACAGTAACCCTGGTAGGAAGAGTTGGCGTTTTGATGCCATCTCATTATGAGACATTTTACTACTCCAAGTTTCAATTCGGAACTATGTATATAAATAATCTATACAAGGATTTCCTGCTTCTAAATTGCCCCAGCATAATCTATAAATTTGATTCACCTCAGTTAATGGAGTCTCTTCCCTAGCCAGATTGTTCTTTGTGTGTGACATTATTTTGAAGTTTGCTGAAATCCTTGTGGCTCATGAAAGAGCCATGACATTTATAGCTTAGGTGGTTTGTCCCATTGTCCTTGGCTAAATTTTCTTTGTAGCCTAGTTAAACCTGGACACCTGGTTGCTTAAATTATCCCTGTAGGATATTAGTATATTAGCTACCTATAAAAATAAAATTTATATGAGGCATCTGTTTACATTGAGCATCCCATAAAACTGTGGCAGAGAATTCAAAGGAAAAGGCTTTCAAATGAAGGTTTCATAGCCGAGAGCAAAAGGCTCTTGAGAGTGGCATCTAGGTATAGTAATTCATTTCCACTTTATATATTAAAAATAATTTTTTTAGTAGACAAAGGATCTCTCCCCCCACAATGCCTGACTAGAAAATACCAATGATGTTAAGAGTCCTTCCATGTTCACATTAGGTTTTTTAGTGCTATTTATTTTATAATTATTGTTGGTTCCAAGAACAAATAAGGGAACAGAGTTTGAAGCATGAATGTGTTGACATGTCATTGAGGACTTGGTGAGCAGGAGAAACAGCTCCTGATTCATAAGTAATTCCAACTGTTATCCGATAATGAGAGATTATATCAAGCCAGGGTACAGTAGAAGGAGTGAGAGAACCTGAGGTTGCATACAAGGGCAGATCCCAACCTACTAACAGGTGTGTTAAAAGAAGTCATTCTGAAAGTCTACAGTAGTAATCAGGTTTCCAGACTAGTCTAATCTCTTTCTAGTATTCTTTAGTTATAAATACAGGGCAAGCACTGTGCTTAACTTAATTCAAAAGGAAAAAAAGAGGGAAGGGGAATTGATTTTTAAGATATGTGATAACTTGCAGATATAGAGGAAGAACTGAAGACTGAACCTGGAATGAACAGGCATTAGGGCAACCTAGAAGTTATATTCAGAACACATAACAACAGATACAGCATGGATTCAGATTAAATGGCACTGGTACCTGTATGAACAATGGTACAGTCACAGTAGAGCATACTAACTGAAGATGAGTCCTGAGTCTGGGGAGCAGGACCAAGTAGGCCAACTCTTAAGCGAATTGCTATGGCAAGAAGATGATAGAAACCATTTCCTCTCCTGGTGCCAGTTCCTTCAAGAGGAAGAGTTGATTAGTCCATGCTGTGTGTGTGTGTGTGTGTGTGTGTGTGTGTGTGTGTGTGTGTTTTGCCTATACCTTGACAAGAGAGAAATACAACTAGATCAACATTCCCCTAAGCCTGTAGACAACAGAGGAGCCATAGTTTCCAAGGAAAAATCAAGAGGCTGCTACCAGAAAATGGATAATAGACATGGAGTAGACAAAACTAATAGATGCTTTTTACATCCATCAAATCCTATATAAACCTCAGTAATTTGGTATAGTGGAATTAACTTATTTCTTCCCATTCAGGTGAATCACATACTTGTATTGAACTCACATATGACTCTTTTTCTCACTTAATCACATTCTTTTCCTCTAGTTCTAGCATTTCTTCTAGTATTTCTCCTCTTCTCCTTTGCATAGTATTTCAACTGTTGTGTGAATTAAATAGATTTGAGGAGTATGAGAAGTCTTAAGCTAAGGATAAAAACAACACCATGATGTTGTTTCTCGGGAAAAATGTGTTTGTGTTGAATCAAGGAGAGAATGAAGCATTTCAGGGAGAATGTGTGTCCCTTCCTATGAGCAGGTACAATGGCTCCAAAGTGGTTAGAGGGGGAACATGGCAACTCTCCTTAGTATATTTCCTTGAAATAGTGTGGTTGTCTGGAATGTACTAAAAAGCAGACCCACAAAACAGGGGGTGACTTCTTTCTAGTTGAACTTCCTCATCCCTTTTAGGCATAGACCAAACTGTCACATATTCACAAACACTTATATGCTGGGAAGTATCAATACATAAATATTTTTTAACATCGGAGATTACCAAGTATAAGAATGGGTTCATAAGGCATAAGTAAAACTAGCTACCAAGTGACAAGCCTTGTTCCAGGAGTTGGACATTCATGTTATCAACACCCAATCATATGATTTCTTCCACATTATTTAAATCCACTTCTCACTTTATTTTCTTACCTTCATAGCAAACTCCTTGGAAAAAGCATCTATTTGTACTTTCTCAAATTTTTCTCTTATTATTTCTTAGACTTGGAGACGTTAGGCTTTCTCCACGACAGTTACCACTCCACCAAACTGTTCTTATCAAAGTTAGCAATAGTCTTTAGGTTGCCAAATCAGTTCTCAGTCTTCATTGTGAATGACCTATTGGAAACACTTGTAATAATTGATCCTCCCTTATTTTAGATCACTTTTCTTTTCTTCATAGCAAACTCCTTGGAAAAGGCATCTATTCATACTTTCTCAAAATTTTCTCTTATTATTTCTTAAACTTGGAGAAGTTAGGCTTTCTCCATGATAGTCACCACTCCACCAAACTGTAATTATCAAAGTTAGCAATAGTCTTCAGGTTGCCAAATCAGTTCTGTCTTCATTGTGAATGACCTATTGGTAACACTTGTAATAATTGATCCTCCCTTATTTTAGATCACACTTTCTTGACTTGGCTTCCAGATGTGTTCTGTTGGCTTTCCTCTTACATCACTGGTCACTGGTTCATTTTCCTGGTCCTTAGTTCCCTGCTCCTCTTTAGCTTCATTCACTTGCCTGTTGGTCTCATCTAGTGTCATGGCTTTAGATATCTCTAAGTGCTGATGCTTCTGGATTGAAATGCCCAACCCAGACCTCTTCGGTGATCTCTAGATTCATAGGTTGAACTATCTACTAGATATATTTACTCATGTGCTTAATAGACATCTGAAGCTTATTATACTCAATTGAATTCTTGATCTCTCTGTCCCAAAACTTGCTCAACTTATAATAAATTTTCCCATGTCAGCTGATGGCAAGTCTATTCTCCCACTTACCCAGCCCCCAAATCTAGAGATCTTCAACTCCTCTCTATCTCCAATACTTAATATAATATTCACTTCATCAGTAAATCTTGTGGGCTTTTCTTCAACTTCGATCCACAGTTTCACAACTCACCATCCCATTGTGATCACTTGCTTTATTCCTCTCCCATATGCTGCCTCCTAACTGGACGTCCTACCATTACCCCATGTCTCCACAGTCCAGAAATCTTAACCGAGTACCCAAGGGATCCCTTTAAAGCATCAATTGGATCATGTCACTGCCTTGCTCAAAACTTTACAAAAAGTTTCCATTTCTTTTACAGAAAAAGGCAAAGTCCTCACAATAGGCCACAAGGCTCTACCAGTGGTTCTCAACCTTGGCTGCACATTAGAATCACCTGGGAATCTTTTTAAAATCCTGATTTCTGGGCCTCATCCTCCGGAAATTCTGTTTCTTTGTTATGGGGTGGGGCCACAACATTAGTAACAAAGAAACAGAATTTCCGGAGGATGAGGCCCAGAAATCAGGATTTTAAAAAGATTCCCAGGTGATTCTAATGTGCAGCCAAGGTTGAGAACCACTGCTCTATACAATCTGGTCCTAATTGCCCCTCTTGCCTTTCCCCTATGACTCTCCACATTGCTTACTTCTTTCCAACCATATTGTTCTCCTTGTGGTTACTGCCTTTGCCTCAGCTGTTCTTGCTGCCTGGAATGCTTCCCCCCTCATATTATCACTTGACTGACTTATTGACACTCTTCAAGTTGTTGCTCGTATTTCACCTTCTTAATCAATCCTACCCCAATCCTCATATTTAATACTGCAACATGCTTTTCCCTCTCTTCAGCCACAAAACTCCCTGCCAAACTTTCAAACCACTTTACTCCTCTTTCTTCTATAGCATTTATAACCTTTAGCATAACATATACATTATTTAGTCTCTTTATTATTTGATGTCTATCTTCTCCCACCACAACTAAAATCTCTGTGAAGCAGAGATTTCTGCCTGTTTTGTTCACTGATGTATTCCCAAGTGTCTAGAACACCACCTGGGATAGTAGCAGTTTGAAGATATTTTACTGCATGAATGAAACAATACATTATGCATAAATGATCTTACCTAATGCTCAAAATAATCCCAGTGGATATGAATTACTGTCTTCCTTTTTTAGAAAAGGAGATGGGGACTCAGAGAGATTGAGGATCAAAGTTCACAGAGCAAGTCAGTGTGGAGCTGGGATTCTAAAAAGGCTTGTTTACCTCCCAAGTCCTTGCTTTTATTTAAACTTCTCACAAATGTGCATGACTTCTATCTTTATGTGTGTGTTGTCTTTTTTTTTAAAGAAACCACCTTGAATAATTTTGTTTTACTCAATGGTTTTTAGATATAATTCATCCCCTGGATAGGTTAATGTGTAGTAGGTAGGGTAAAGAGAGTTGACATTTAATTTTGTGTCTTTTCTGAAATTTAATTATAACATCTCAGTTAATCCCCCAAATGACCATTAAAATTACAAGTTTACCTCTACTTGCAGATGAGGGAGGGATCTGAAGTTCACAGAACTTAAAGAGTTAAGTGACTTACCTAATGCCACCATTAATGGCATAGAGTATTGAGTTGGGTTTTTTTTTATTCCAGCACTCCATAATGGGTGACTGAAATGACCTTTTAGATCATTCCAGCTTTACGGATTTATAAAACCGAATTGTGGGACAAGATATCTGAGCTCTAGGGGTAAAAATATAACACCTTCCTCCTGAGACTTTCTCTAATAAGCCAGAGGGAAAATGTGGGCCCTGGTTTGAAAGTGGACATGAAAATAAAAGTTAAGAAAAGTTATGTTGGCATGTGTTGTTTGAGGACCAAAATTCAACAATGCGGGAAACACAGTCTGCAATCACTGATTTTCATTAAACCTGTACTGCAATAAAGTTTTCTGCAGGAAACAAGAAATCATGAATTTTGGAGATTTGATCCCTTCCCACTATTTCTAATGAGGGCATTAAAAGATGTGGGAGAGAAAGGATCAGACTCATTCAGAATTCAGGTAAAGTGGATGGCTGTGAATATGCATCACATTTGCATTGTCTCTCTCTGTCTCTCTGTCTCTTTCTATCTCTGTCTCTGGGATTCTCAGCTGTAGGTAACACGGTGGTGACCACACTGCAAATCTTTACCTCCTCTGTCATCTCTGAATTTAGGTTGCACTTTTTTTTGGTATCAGCCCCAGTGATCTCTCTCTTTCGAGTAAAGTGAATGGCTGTGAATATGCATCACATTTGCATTGTCTCTCTCTGTCTCTCTGTCTCTTTCTATCTCTGTCTCTGGGATTCTCAGCTGTAGGTAACACGGTGGTGACCACACTGCAAATCTTTACCTCCTCTGTCATCTCTGAATTTAGGTTGCACTTTTTTTTGGTATCAGCCCCAGTGATCTCTCTCTTTCTTTCTTGCCTTTGCACATCTTTGCTCACTCACTTCCTGACAAAATAAAACTAATTTTCATTCTGAAACTGTATTTAACCTTACTATTGCCAGTAATTCAAGACCACTAATTCCCCAGCCTGCTTATATTCAAGGAACTTTATTAAATTTCCAAGTTACTATCATGGTTTGCTTTGAGAAAGCTAAAAGAAACTTTCTCACCGCACATGGACCTGGCACTCTAAAGTGTCTTCCACCAGCTTTGCCAACTCGTAATCTCCCCATCGATCTATGGCAATCACTACTCTCAGTGCATTTCCTGGCAGTGAACTTGGTAACCAAAAACTATCTTCATTGTGAAGGCCCAGGGAACCTTGAAAAATAGTCACTTTGTTGAATGAAACAATTTAAGTTTTGGATATAATTTGGGTAAAGGCTCTCTTTGAAAATTTGCTCCCTTTAATTTATTGCTATTACTGTTATAGTACTTGTGACTGGGAGAGATTTTAGTTACATGGGGATGTTTCCATAGTATACATGTAAACAAGTTTCCAGTCGTGGACATGTAGGTGTGCTCTACCTTGTAGGTAGCAGCACGCTGCCTGATGCAGTGGGACTATCTCTTCACATTTTATGTTAATACTGGTCCAGGATTAGCTAGACAAGCTTGGCATCTTTAAGAATTTCACTCTATATGCAGAACTGAGAAACCAAAATGCCAAAAGCATACAAACATTCTAAAACTAATAGTAAGTCCCACCTTGAAAGATCTTTAGAATTTCAATACTCCTTAGAGAACAGAATAATTTAGAACAAAATAAGTAGGGGAATAAAAAATTAGTATAAATATTAGTTGTATCATGCTCAGCAATTTGGAAGGTTTTACATTTAAAAATTATTTTACTTGAATAACCTCAGGAAGTATACCTGATAGATTTTACTAGTTTTCTCATTTTACAAGTGAGGTTAAATGAAGGCTAAATGATCAAATGACAAGCTTAAGGCCATACAGCAAAGGTGGATACAAATACCTAACATTGTCATTTTCATGAGCCAAAATAAAACTGGACATTAAAGAAATATTAATGATAATAATTTAGAATAAATAATAATTATTATACTAAATATTATTACTCCAAAGCTAGAAAATTCAAAAAATGAACATCAGTCTCTCAAAAACACTCACTTCAAAATGGATTTGAGCAATTTTTTTCATATGTATTTAGGCATGAAAGTATACAAACAATAAAGAATGGTCATAGCCTTTTTCTGATATAGAGTGGAGAAAAGATGCAATCATGTTCTTTTAGCCTTTGGAGAAGGAAAGAAAAACATTGCCTTTTTTCCTTGACTAGCAAAACTGCTGAAAATGGATGAGTCGCCAATTTTGATAAGATCCATGACTGGTATCATAATTTGCAGTGATTCATCTGTGATTTTTTCCCCCCTTTCCAAAAGAAGGTCTGAAACAAAACCAAAGTCTTAGGAAAAGATAACAACTGGCATTTTTATCTCCTTTGTGTGTCTATATGTGAAATGGAACTTACGTTAGCTTTAGAATACATTTGATTCTGGCCCAGTAAGCAGTCTTAAAGACCACCTAGTCCACCCTCTCACTGTTTTTCCTCCAGATTCTAGGATTGAAGAAAAGGAAGTTGCAGGGAGGGTCCTTCAACAAGTTCATGGACCAAACTCCAATTTATGTTCTGCTGCATTAATTGTCCTTGTGATGCAATATTCCTTCTTCCTGGTTTATTTTAAAAAATCAGAAGTTGGAGCTGTTTCTTCTCGCTGCATGATAGGTATTGTTTACTAATTGTTGTTAGTCACCCTTCTTTACTCTAACTGGCTTGCAATTTGACATCATGGCTTATAGATAAATGTATGGTTCCCAAACACTATAAATTGTTCCATGTCATGACACTTCATCTCTCTGTGTCTTGTGCCCCTGTTTCTTAGTAACATTAAAATGGATATCCATACGAATCCTCAGGCATTTAACTCTATAGCACAAAAATGTGTAAGCTATATTTCAAAGGGTTCCCTCTTTATGAAATTAATAACTGAAAATAAGTTCTGAATCCTTGAGAATTTTAACAAAGAAATTCCAAAGATTGGAATGAGATCTAGAGGAATCTTTGTTACAACTGGCAATTATTGCTATAGCAAAATTTCTCAAACTTTTCCGTTGGGATTTCAACTCACTTGGTTCAACTGCATTTTTGAGCAGAGTATTATCTGTTTTAGTCATGTTTGGGGTTATTTTTTTTTTGATAGAAGCAAACCTCAATCAATGCTGAGGAATTGTAGATACCGGATTTGTGTATGCACATGCCAATTACTTGCTCTCTGCCTACCACCACTGTTCTTCACAATAAGAAAAGATGAAGGAAATAATAAAACAAACAATGAAAAGATATTTTCCTTTTTTTAATCTCTTTTTTCTTAGCTAAAGTTTTATTGATCTTTTCAAATAACCATTTAATCTCTTTTTTCTTAGACAGTTTAGCTAAAGTTTTATTGATCTTTTCAAATAACCATTTTTTTGTTTCATTTTCTCTATTGTTTTTCTAGCTCTATTTCATTTGATTTCACTATAACCTTTGATATTTTCTTTCTTCAGTTTGCTTTGGGTTTAGTTTGCTTTTTTTTCCCCCAAGTGGCGTAAAGCAGAAGATTATCTTAATGATTTGAATCTTTCTCCTTTTTTTATATAGTATTTTCAGCTATCAATTCCCCTCTATGCACTGCATAGTTGCATTCTGTAAGTTTTGGTATATTGTATCTTAATTTTCATTCATCTCAAAGTATTTTTTAATTTCCCTTGTGATTTCTTTCCTGACCCATTTTTAGAGGATTTTGTATTTCAATTTGCACATACTTGTGATTTGTCCAAATTTCTTTCTGTTATTCAATTCATTTTTGTTATTCATTTCATCATGGTTGGGGAACATACTTGTATAATTTCAATCATTTTAAATTTATTGAGATTTGTTTTATGGCCTGGAATATGGTCTATCCTGGGGAATATGCCATGTACACTTGAGAAGAATATAAATTCTGCTGCTATTGGGTAGAGTATTCTATATATATCTGTTAGATGTTAGGCTTATACTTGTTCAAGTCTTCCATATTCTTGTTGATTTTCTATCTAGTTGAATAATATACCCATTATTGTAAGTGGGTATTGAAGTCTCCAGTTATTCTTATTGAATTGTCTATTTATACTTTTAATTCAATCAGCTTTTGCTTTGTGCATGTTGAGGCTCTGTTTTTAGGTACCAATATGTTTATCTTGTTATTATAAAGTGTCCTTATTTATAACTTTTTTATATTAAAGTCTATTTTGTCTGATTATTAGTCTAGCCACTTCAGTTATTGTTGTTGTTGTTTTTTTTTTGGTTGCTGCATGCATAACATTCTTTGTCAGTTGATATTCATAAGTGAGATTGATCTACACATTTTCTTTTATTGGAAATTCCTCATTATATTTGGTATCAAAGCTGTACTTGCATTGTAAAAAAATAGTTTTCTTTTTCCATGTTTAAAAAATACACCAATTATAAATACATTTTGAAAAAAAAACATGAAAATTAGATTATGGACTTGAACATTGGATGATTCCAGAGAAATATGGTTCATTTTATGGTATTAATGTTACATAAAAAATGTTTTAATTCTTAGTGATATACAGTGCATGATAAAGAGACAAAATGGCACAATATCTGGGCTCACCTTAAAATACTTGAGCAAGGAAAAAATATCTCAAACCTTGAAAATTATTGAGTCCCAGTGATAGCCACATGGAGACTTATTTTATTCTTTCTATTTTTGTGTATTTAAAATCTATCTATATAAAAGCCTAAGTGACTGTTCGATTGTTCAACCAGTAGCTATGATGCACACTGACCACTATGGGGCAGACACTCAACGCACAGGCATGGAAACATGAAACAAACTGATGAATCTCAGAGGGAAGGGGGGAGAAGGTAGGGTGGGAAGAGATTAACCAAAGATCTTATATGCATACTAGAGGCCTGGTGCATGGATTCGTGCACTGGTGGGGTCCCTTGGCCTGGCCTGTGCTCTCTCACAATCTGGGACCCCTTGGGGGATGTTGGACTGCTGGTTTCAGCCCGATCCCCACAGGGCAGGCTGAGGGACCCCACCGATGCACAAATTCATGAACTGGGCCTCTAGTTTTTAAATAAAAAAGATAAAGAAACTTAAGTCCCAAACCATATTTATTTTACTTAATATTAAGCTAAGGAATGTCTATTGTTTAAAAGCTTCTCAAGATATTAATAATATTATCTAAGCCCACCTGAACAAAAACAGGGGAGGGAGACATTATCAGTTAAGATATTTTAATAAAACTTTTGGCGATGGGAAGCAGCATATGCAGGTGCGGGAATTAATAAGTTGGAGTGGGAGAGGCCCAGGTTAGAGTTTTTACATAAGGGAACACAGATAAGAGGAGAGATGGTGAGCACTACAAGCTCAGATGCTTCAATGTGGTGACAGAGAAGAGTAGTTGTAGGATTTTAAAAAAAGGAGGAAATTGGATGAAAATCTGTATTTAAAGGATTGGCCTCCTCACCTCCCATTGTAGCAAGAAGAACCCAGGCATTCACTCCTAAAAATGTAAATTTCTTTAAGACGAGTTTATCTTTAGGAGAGCTCACACTGACTTTCCTGAAACTATAAGAGCTAAAAACTACAGGTCTGTCCAACTTGTAAAGAGTTGTCAGATTTTCTCCCACTGTGCTATCTATCCACACAGTGTCACCTTCCAGGGAAGGTTACCTAGAACCCCACATGTGCTTCCTCCCTACCAGCTTTTTTGAGATGTAATTGACACATAATATCATGTAAACTTAAGGTGTGCAAAGTGATGACTTGATGCATGTATATATCACAAAGTGTTTACCACAGTACGGTTAGTAAACATGTCCTTTACCTCACATAGTTACTATTTTGTTGTTATTGTTGTTATGGTGAGAACATTAAAGCTCTACTCTCATAGCAACTTTCAAATATTCAATAAAGTGTTGTTAACTATAATCGTCACGCTATGCGTTAGATTCCCAGAACTTACTCATTTTATAACTACAAGTTTGTACTCTTTGACCAACATCTCACCATTTTTCCGAGCCCTCAGTGCCTGGCAACTACCATTTCACTCTCTGTTTTTATGAGTTTGATGTCTTTAGAATCCACATATAAGTGAGCTCCCATGTGCTTTGACACAATATCCCAATACTTGATGAATAAGACTCTGAATCAGAATTGCCGATGCTCCAATCCTGCCTTCACAGCTCACAGGAAGGCATTTCCCAGAGGGAAATGGAGGTAGTCAGAGGTAAGAGAGGGTAAAGGAGAACAAATGGTGATGGAAAGAGACATGGATTGGGATGATGAATACACAATATAATACAGATGATGTATTATAGAATTGTACCCTTTAAACCTATGTAACTTTATCAACCAATATAACCCCAATAAATTCAATTCCAAAAAGACTGTATTTCCCAGACTCCCTTGCAGTTAAGTATGACCGATAAAATGTGAGCAGTCCTGTACACTACTCAGAGACCTCCCACGTGTGGTATTTCCCCCATTCACCTGTCTGGAATGGACTCAACCACCAACATGAACTTGGCCCCAAAATGAAATGCCACCCGAGCTCCATGGTTGGTGCTTAGAATAACGTCTGCTCATTGGTAATATCACGCTGAGACTTTAAATGGGTGAAAAATCAACCTGTTTTGCATGAAGCCACTGAGATTTGGGGGTTTATTCTCTCAGAGAGGCCAGCTTCGCACTAGCTGATACACCATTCTTTTCTGCCTTCTTAGCTATCTTAGCAAATAAAAACCCAAGTCCAGTTGCACCAAAGGAAGTGCAGGGAAAAGCCACGGTTTCACTTTTACTCTTTGTTCCCTTGCAAGGTAAGCAACTGGCTATTCTACACACTGCAGGGGAAGCAGTGGAATGTTTCAAAAGACCAAAGAACGCTCATTTCCAATAAGCAACGGATAAGAACAACAATAATAGTAATACCACTAATGGCAATAATAATAAACATCAATCTCTCTTTAGCAAACCCTGAATGGTGTTCAGTGGCCCAAGGGCCATTATGACTTGGGTGTGACTAGGCCCCCGCTGTGGGCCTTTTCTGAGGCAAAGAGGGGGACACAGACCTCTCAGCCTACCACACAATAGAGCATAACCTCCTCTCTCTGTTGCTTTTCACAAGAAGCCAGTGGAGATCTGTCAGGGCAAAGCTTTCTACAGAGCCTCCTAGAAGGAGAACGCTTGGTGCCCCACGCTTTTACTGGCGAGCACCAGGCAGGCATAATGAAGTCAGTAATTTCTCCTGCCTGCAGCCTTGAATTAGGCCACATGGTAGAGCTTTTTAGGCCGATGAAAAAAAAAAAAAGACCACAGAACTTTAGAAAAATTGTTACGCCTTATTAAATTATTCGAAATCTCTGGAGTTGCATCTCTTTTATGGCTCCAAATTGGCATACCTGTTAACTTAGAGTGTTTAAATTTCTCGAAAATATTATTGTATTTAAGACACAGTGCCATCCCCAAACTGCACATGAATTACAGAGCATCAGGGAAAGAGAGAGAGAGACTCACCATTTGCCGGCTTAAAAACCTTTACCACAATTAGTAGTTAGTAGCTTTCAGAAACATTTGCTGGATAAGTAACCGTGGTCAAATCACATAATTTTGCCTCCATCCCCTCCTTCGCTCTTTTCTTTTATTCCAGGGTTTTGAGTGCTGATCTAAGAGCTATAATTTCAACTTTAGGCATATTTCTTCAGGCATTCTTAATGAGGCATTTGATTTGTCCAGTCCTGCCTTCCTGGATTCAGCCTTTTAGGGATTTGGGGTTGGGAGAGTGTGGGAAAAAAGGAGTGTGGAATACCACCTTGCTGCTGAGAAAAATACAATCTAAGGATTCAGAGAGATTGTGAATTATTTTTTCCCCCTTAGGCAGGGCTATATCTAAAAGTATTCTAGACAGATAATTTTCCATTCTCAAATATTTATTGCATGCCTATTGTGTGCTGTGCATATTCTAGGCATGAGAGATACAAAAATGAATTTGTATTGTTTTTGAGATGCTTTTAAAAATGTGGGAATATTCGCATTTATGAATTTCTTTTAGTGAACTCAAAGAGCAGCTACATATTCTACTTTTATTATTTAGCAACTTTGGACATAAAAACAAGAAAGAAGGACAAGAAATAGTTTATAAAAAACTGGAGTTTTGCCTATCTTGTTTACTTAGTTCTGGGAGCCTTAATTATGTGCTCAATAAATATTTTCCCTTTAAGTAAAAGAGTTATGGAGAAGAGAGTCATTTAGGTAATTCTTTGATAATTGAAGTAAAATGCTTATACTGAAATAAATGAAATGATTCCTGGTAAGTTAAATATTTCCATACTGGGAGTACAAATTTTTGTACTTATCACTTGTGTGGAGTTATCAGTGGGTTACATTGATAGTTTCTTTCTAAGTGGAACTGGGACCTCATTGTGACAGAGAAATAATGCTATAAGTAGTGAGTATGTCCCAAATCTCTTTCACAAAGTCTTGTAATACAGATTTTTAATAAATTAAGTAAAAATGTTTTTGTTTGCAAAATGCATATATTTTATTAGTGAAATAGTGCAAAGGACCATGTTCTTTTGCTTCTCTGTTATGGAGAAAACTGACTTAATTAGGAAGTGCATGAGGATATAGGTGCAGATAGTTTGGGCAGAAATTTAGAAATGGATTTTTTAAATCCTGGCTTGAACATATCAGAGCATTTATTTCTTTGTTTCTAGTTTCATTTTGTGAGGGATGGTTGGGCAAGGAGTTTAATAGTTCAAAACGGATTTTATTAATCCAGGAATATTGGGGAAAGCCCCCTTTGACCAATCAAGTAATGTGTTGGTTTCATCAATAAAATGAAGGACAAGAGAAGGGAGAACACAAGAGGAGACCTTTCTGAGGAGAATGGAAAGTGATTGGAATTATTAAGAGATCAAAAAATACAAGAAAGTGACTGAGCGGTGGAAGGAAGAGGAGCGAGTGGTGGAACAATGGATGCCGGGGCCCAGCCTTTGTCCACTCTTCCTTCAGAGGACAAACAGTGCTGCAGAGAAGAGAACCTGCTGGAAACGGCTGCCAGAAACATTTAGGTGGGCCTCTTGGGGGGAGTGTGGTCAGCAGGCCTGAGCACCAGAGGGACATTGTATGAATTGGGACAAGAAAACGTGTCTGAAAAAAATGAGTCGAGTCTTATGACTTGGCTATAAGCTCATTGGAGAAGATGAGAGATATTTGTGTTTTCCTTTGAGGGTAGACAGATCTTGTCCTGAATGATAGGTTCCCTTACTATGGGGGAAATTTTAAATGCCTTTTAGGATGTTAAGGTACTGACTGAGAACTCTGTTTCCCCAATGCTGGAGGTTTGGAATGTTGAAGGAACAGAGGGGAGATCTAACTTCAGGAAGAATTACATTGTCTGGAACTGGGAGGTTGGGGGGTGGAATAGGTCTTTTGCTGGGTGCCCAGGCATTAGTGCCAAGGTTCTGGTACCTCTGAGGAAGGGGTTATGTGGGTGCTGGGCCTGAACCTTAAGTGTTGGTGGCACTGTGGACTGAAATACAGGTTCTAGAGGCATGTTTAGCAGAAGGAAGTGGTGCTACAAAGATTCAGCCCTGCCCTAACTGGTTTGGCTCAGTGGATAGAGCGTCGGCCTGCAGACTGAAAGGTCCCAGGTTCGATTCCGGTCAAGGGCATGTACCTTGGTTGCAGGCACATCCCCAGTAGGAGGTGTGCAGGAGGCAGCTGATCAATGTTTCTCTCTCATTGATGTTTCTAACTCTCTATCCCTCTCCCTTCTTCTCTGTAAAAAAATCAATAAAATATATATTAAAAAAAAAAGATTCAGCCCTCCTGCTTTCATGAAGTCTGTGCAGATTCAGACAATGAGCATCTTAAAGGTGAACCCAAATGACCTGAAAGCTAGAGTTCCCTCCAATGTGCCTAGGTTGCCAGAGCAGATTTCTTGTAAGATTTCAAGTGAAGGGGGAAAACCACTCTCCAAAATGACTGAGGTGTGATTTCTTAGAACCCCCGATGTGTGGGGATTGTAAATCAGAAAAACAAAAAATACATTCTGCTGTTGGTGTGTCTTCACGTGCTTGTTTTTGTAATTTTACTACATATGCAGCCATCCATAAAAATACATAGAATTGTTTTGAAAGTTTTAGACTTTATATAAATGGCATCATACGGTTAAGGGGAATGGGATGAGGGAGTAGAGCTGTGTACTGTGTTATTTATTTAAAAAAAGATCTGAAACAAATATAGTAAAATGTTAACATTTGTTAAAGCTGGATGGTGGATATACAGGTGTCTGGCAAATTTTCATTCCTGTACTTTTCTGTATGTTTGAAACATTTGGCTATTTTTTAAAATAAGGTAAGACCCCCACAAAGATAAAAGGCAGCATGATGTTGCGTGTCATGAAATGTTTAATACCGATTTTACTGGAAATGCTTGCTAATTGGTTTGTTGCAACTCTTGAGGTACTTTAACAACTTGAGATGAAGCCTTGCCTATCCGATGACATCCTGACTTTGCAAACTGAGTATGTCCCAAAGAGAACTCTTGAACTTTTACCACCACATCTGGTTTCCACTTGTCCATTTTAGTAAAAGTTACAACTGTCCATTCCATGACTCCATCTGGAAACCTAACAATGATCCAGGATTCCTTCCCCCCTAAAAAATTCCTATGTTCAAGTCATCGATTCTGTCTCCAAATAGATACATTTTTCTCACCAGTTCTGCTGTCACTGCCTTATTTGGGACCCTCTTTTCTCCCCTGGAAACACCAACAGCCTCCCAACTGGTTTCTCTGACCTGACTTTTCCCAGACTAACTCCCTCTCGAATAACAGCAAAAGCGATTTTCTTAAACAATTAAAATTAGATCATTTTTCCCCAACCGAAAAGCTTACAATGACTCCCTCAGATACAAACCTTGAACCATAGCCTATGAGGCCCTAAGTTATCTGCCTCTTGTCCTCATGTTCCACAGCCCTCATTTGTGATCCAGCTTTTGTTAGTTATAGGAACACACCAAGCTCCTTTCCACCTTAGAGATCTTTGCATGTTCTTTCCTCTCCCTATGACCAGATTTATAGCCAGATCCTTCCTTCGTTAGGTCTCAGCTTATGTCCCTTACTGGCCACTGTACTTCAAGTAGATCTCCCCTCTTACATTCTTTATTAACTCCCATTTTTGTTTCTTTCATATAACTTTCTGCAACTTCCAATTATTTTACAAAGTTGATTGATTGACACTTGTCATTAGTATTTTGCTGCCCAGGATCTAAATTTCCTTCATTTATTTGGGGACAGACCCACCTAATGAATCCAAGCTTACCTTCAGTATAGACGTTAAAAGTGGTCGATACTCACTTTCTCAGAGTGCATCTTGGAAACATGACCTAGACTGTGCCGTTCAGATCACTTGCCCCAGACTCTGACTTAGAAGCTAGTGAAGTAAGGAAGCAGAATCTGCTCAGTGACAATGGTAGCAGCAGTGGTTAAATCCATGCCCAGAAATGGCAGGGACAATGGCTATAGGGGAACTGCTCTGCTGTCTAATTCCAGAATGGTGGGCAGTCCAAGTTGCATGTGTCTATCCAACTGTGCAACCTGGGATGTTGTCACTGAACTTGTGGCATGATTTGGGGCCTTATTCCTTACCGCATCACCTCCAAACCTATGTTCCCAGCACTCTCTGTGATTCCAAGTTCCTCAGATATATTTTTAACAAAAACATTCTTTCGCATGTCCCTGAGAGTGAAGACTCCTTAAACTGTGGGCCCTGGGTGACTCACACGATTCATTCTAGTCCCAGTCCTGTGCTTGCATTAGTAAGGATACGTTAAATTCAACTTTTCTCATAAAGCTAGGTGGTAGACTATGTCTCCAGGACTAAGAGGGAGAAGCTTGTTTCTCCAGAATCAATGCATCACTCTCTTCCAGTCTGTATAAGATGAAGCAAAGAATAAACTGAAATTTGGAGAGATTGGTAGGGAGAATCTCTTTTCAAGGAATTACCAGTGGACTATGTTTTCCCTTTTCCTGCCAATAGAGAAGGGAAGCTACAAGCTTCCCTGTCACCTCAAAGAGTGAAGCTTTAAGAGAATGCTTTGCAGTCCTGTACATCTACTGTAAAGACTGAAGGACCCGGAGACAGCATTTTTAATTCAGTGTGTAAGTGACAGGCTATGGTTGGCTTGCTGCCCTTGGATAGCAGACTAGACTAAGAAGCATTGGAAAGGGCCAGAACTTCCTGAGTTGGGCAGGACAATTTATATGTAAGTCTCCTGTAAGGAAAGTTAGCCTTCATCAATGGGAGCTGGCCTGTGTACTCTGCCCAAGAGAACAATGTAGAGCAGCTAAGTGGTCCAAATAGAAACCAGAAGCTGGTGGAGAGGTCATGTATCAGAGGCCCAACTGATGGGTCCTCTCTCAGGCATCATAGGCAATGGGAGGTCTATGAAAATCCACAAAGGTGTTCTTAGGAGAAGAAGAATCAACAGTCGGCATCTGCCACAACCAGAGGGTATTGCTAGGAGATTCCAACTATTGCTGTTGGGTAAAATTTTTCTTTCCTCAACTTCTTAATAATATCTTCTCCTTCACCACTGGGCTTGGCCCTGAGAAGCCTGAAATATAAGAGGACTCACAACTTCCATGCTATTATGATGGTCCAAGAAGCCATCACCTCTCACCTGAGTATCTGTAGTGATCTCCTGATGGGACATACATTATAATCACAGCAGCAAAGTGATCTTGATAAACCCCACACAAGATCATGTCATTCCTCTGCTCAAAACCCTCCAGTGGCCCATAATGACCTATAAGGCCCTGTGTGATCTTGACCACTCTTTACTCTCTGGTCTCATATTTTTATATTCTCCCCTTCTACTGCTCTACTCTAACCAAACTGTCCTCCTTGCTGCTTTTCAAATAAACCATGTCCTACTCGAGAGCTTTTGCACTTATTCATCTTTGACCTAGAAACTCTTCCTCCATTCATCCATCCCTTTACCTTCATTTCTACTTAAGTGTCACATTCTCTGGGCACTTCTACCCTAAATATCACTTTCTTTATACTTCCTACTGACTTTTCCACTACATTATTTTTTTTTTTACTCTAGGACTTATTCTTTACTCTAGAACTTATCATTATCATATCATACATTTAATTTATTTATAATATATACTAGAATATAAGCTCCATGAAGATAAGAAACTTTGTCTATTTTGTTCATGGCTATATCTCCAGCATCTAGAACAATGTCTGATAGATATGTGTTTAATAACTATTTGTTCAAAGAACGGATAGAAATGACAGTATATCCAGAAAGAAAAAAAAACTGGTCATACCTCATTCTTCCTAAATAAATCCCCTAAAGTCTTCCAAACCCAGAAAAGGAATCAACTAAATATGTGGTGATATTTTAAACTAAATGAAGTTTGGAGTTCTGATATTACACAAGACAGAGACTATTTCTTACCTGATAATGACCAGAGAAGTTATGGGAAAACCCAAGATGTCATGTTGGGGAAATGGAAATAAAATAAATAAGAGTCTATTTATAAGTGTAGTGTATTGAATAGCTCAGTTTTGGCTTCTGGGCACAGAAAAGAATTGCACTTCCCCTGCTCTTTTTGGTATTAGGCATGACCATATGACTTCCTCTTCCAATGAAATGTGAGTGGAAGTGACACGTATCATTTCCAGACAGAGGTGTTAAAAGCAAGCACATAGTTTGCCACAGTCTATTTCTATTGCTATGATGGTCATGAAAACACATGTTGAGATAATGCTCAGTTAGGGTCACTAGTTAGGGTCAATGAGTGACTCCAAAGAGAAAAAGCTAACTTATGATGGACATGCTATAGGTGTGGGAAATAGACCTCAGTTATGAGAAGCCTCTATGATTTTGGGGTTGTTTGAAAGGGCTGAATATTTGGTAGACTATGGTGGTCATTAATTTTGGTAAGAAATATTTCTAGCTTCCTGCCTTCCAAGTATGTGATAGGTTTGAATTTCCTGTCACTTACTTGCCATGGTTAAGTTGGTCCATATGACTAATTCTGGTCAATGATTTGAGAGCAGAAGTGACATAGGTACCTTATAGATAAGAGTATTCAAACGCAGGATGAATCTCTAGAGATCTTATTCCCTCTGCTAAAGGGCATACAAGTTTATTTACACAACTGAGGCTCTCTAGAATCTATAGAATCAATGGAGATCTTTGAAATATAGAAATTATTTGTAAAAGGTGTGTTTGACAAATAATAAGAATTCTAGTTTGTTTTTCCTTACTTACTTCTTCCCATCTTCTTCCCTCCCTGCCTTCGTCTTTGTAGTAATTATTGTGGCTGAACCTTCAAAAGAAATTTTATTCTATATTATTAGTCTTAGCCAATTAGCTAATTCCAATACCCTTGCCCATGACTGGCTTATAAATAGAATGTGACTGAAACCTGCTAATAAAACATGACTAAAGTCTTATGAGAAACTCTGTGAAAGCTTTTTTTTTCTCCAAAAATAAGACACAAGAACAAACAATTTCTACATTCTCTTAGTGTTGTTGTATCTAGTATGATGCCTAGAATTTTGCATTCATTTTCCTACTGGTCTAAAGAAAAAGCCAGAAATGTACTGAGCCAAGAGAATTGGGCTGAGCCAAGAGAACTGCTAAAAATGCAGATACAGAGCTCCTCTTACTTCTGGACTTTTACTATGAGAGTTCATAAATCCCCATATTATTTATATCAGATTGAAATAGAGGTTGCTGCTAGTTGTAGTCCAAGGAATACAATTTGATACACCTTTTTTCCTTCACTCTGCTCCAAAAAATAAATTTTTATCCAAATAACAGTAAGTTAGTAAGAATACAGTCAGTAGACCCATCCAAGAAAGTATCTTTCTAAGAACACAAGGAGAAAGTCATGGGTCTGGGTGAATGGAGTCAGAGACATGGAGCCAGAAGTAGCCAATAGGTCTGATGACCAGGTGCATTTGGTAAGAAACAGAATAGAGAAAATATATTAAGCAAAGCAGAGGTTGATGAAGAGGGAGGTTCAGGGTGAACTCTGAATGCTTATTGTTTATTGAAATCTTTTGTTACATAAGCCCCACATGTCTCTGGCTAGTAGAGCTTTTAGACTTTAAAGGATCAAACCAGATCATATAGCAATGACAAATCCCTTTATCATTTTCCATCTTGAACATACTTTTCTAAATTATCTGAAATAAATGGTATTTCAGAATTATCACAACAACCTCTTCTCTCATGGCTTTTGTGTCATATATAGAAGAAAATATATTGAAATATATTTTACATTTGGAACGTTGCAGCATCTTTTAATTCTAGCTGCCACTAAGAGGTTTTTTTTAAATGAGTTAATATACTAAACATATATTGAGAAACTACTGTATTCAATCCATTAAGGTGATTTTGTGTGTACTCTAGGACTTTTAGGAGCAAGCAGTCAAGTCAGGAAGACAAGTCCATATATCATTAACTTTAAGTACCAGAGAATGGAATGGTTGTGAAATGAGAGTTTTTAACATGTGCTTTATATGAACACATTGGATGATTATTTCATTCCAACTAGGTGAATCAAGAAAGTCTTGACAGAGAAAAGGGCACACCCAAGTTGGGTTTGAATATCAGGTAGGCCTTCAAAAGAGAAAACATTGACTAGTTTGAAATCATGTATAGAAAAAGTAAGTTTCAAGGAAAACAAGAAATCCAGTTAGGCTGGATAGAGTTATACATGAGGATGTCTCCTGGGAGGTAAGTTTGGACAGGTACACTAGCAACAGACACTAGTTGGGCATCATGTAAGGAGCCTAGCCCTTATTCTCCAGGTTATTCAAAGAAATTGATTTCATTTAAGGGAATCAGATCATCTTTGTGAAGATTAATCCAGGCAGAAGGGAATAGGTAGATTCAGGGATGGGAGGAAAGAGAGATGAGAGGCAGGAAGACCTCTCAGGGAGCTACTTCGCTTGTGCAGATGAAAGATAAAGAGTATTGCCCCAACCGGCTTGGCTCAGTGGATAGAGCGTCAGCTTGTGGACTGAAGGGTCCCAGGTTCGATTCCAGTCAAGGGCATGAACCTTGGTTGCAAGCACATCCCCAGTTGGGGGTGTGCAGGAGGCAGCTGATCGATGTTTCTCTCTCATCGATGTTTCTAACTCTTTATCCCTCTCCCTTCCTCTTTGTAAAAACTTAATAAAATACATTTAAAAAAAAAAGAGTATTGAAAAAAGAACACTGTCAGTGGGGGTGGGAATAAAGAAAAAGGTTTAGATGCCATTGTAGTAGCAACAGATTTGGGGGTGGAGCTTGTGACTGAGTTCTAGCCAAGGGAATGTGGGTGGAATTGAGATAAGTCATTGAAAGGCCTGGTCCTTCAAACATCCCAGGTGACTTCCCAGTCTTTTCTTTCCTCCTTAAAACGTTGGAAAGTATATCTGATGGTATAGCCATGCAATAGAAGAAGCCCAGATACTTTTGCCACAAGATGCTGAGGACAGCCATGAGGTTTTTGTCCTATTTGTTATGGCCGGATACCCTAGTCCACACTAACTTACATATTTGTTTTTGAAGAAGTCCATGAATTTGGTTGGAGATGGTAGAAACTACCAGACAGTTGGAAAGCCATGTTTGGAGTTAAAGAGGATGTTTAGAGTTGCCTCTTTCCTATTTATCCATATAAAAATTCCTTATGACATGATTAGTGTACATAATTCAAAGGTTCCAAGAACCTTTGTTTTTTCACATTGACCAAAAAAAAATCAAAAAAAAATCTGTAGCTAAAGTTAGCTTCAAAATATGAATTCTTTCATCATTTATCTAAATAAACTTTCCCACCACTGCACTCAAGACCAAAACTTTAGAAGGAAAACCTACCCCATCCTTCCAAAGTACTCTAGGGCTACAGGACCCAAAAAGGCAGGAGAAATCTATTTGCATGATGTGGAGGTCACCAAGGAGGGCTAAAAGCTTCTAAAACCTCTCCATCAGAAGAGATTAAATTGGCATCTGAACAGAGCTTTATATCATCAGGCAAACCTCTTCTTTTAGGGATAAAAGCCCATTCAATCAGATGTGTTCACTCTTCTGAGTAAGAGTAAAGAGCTTCTGAAAAGGAGGTTAGAAGAAGCAGCATAGATTCCTAGAGACATTTATTTAGTTATCACACAAAACTCCCCTCTCTACCCCCTTCCCTAAGCTTATACAATCAGGTCATAGGATCAAGGACTTTCTTACGCCTCATAATAATGACAATAATTAACATTTATCATGACCCCAAACCTCTGGCCTTACACTAATTGTCCTATTTAATTCTCACAATAGCCCTCTGAATTAAATTGTAATAATAGTCCCATTTTGCAGATGGAGATAGAGGTTTAGTGATTTACTGAAGCTCACAGTATGTAATATGCCCTATCATTCAAACACAAGTAATCTGATTTCAGAATTCAAGTTCTTAATTACTTAGTCTATTGATTTGAGAACTTAATTTTTTAAATAATTTAAGATATCTGAATCGATTGCATACTATATTTCACTGAAAGTGTTTTTCATTCTTTGTGTACAAAAAATGATCGTACACTTTACAATTGATTGCATTTTAGATTTCATAAATATAATACAATGCTAATCGGCCTCTACTGACTGTTCAGGCATGTGTAATTATGCAGAAAAGCAGGGACTGACTTAGAAAGAAGCTGTGTATTAAGGAAGAGGCTTTCCAACTTTCTCACAGAGCAGAATGAATTATGCAAACAAAATCTGACATACAATTCCAATATGTAAAGCAGAGAAAAGTGATATTTTATTAGTATAAATGTACTTTATGTTCAAATTATAGGACATGTATTTATTATATGGGTAATCAGAGAGACTGCTAGTTAGCACACAGGAGACATCCAGTAGGTTGGATTTCTATTAGAATGTGCAGATTTCTTTTTTTAAATGAGTGTTTTAAGAGTATTTGAAGATATGATGTACGTCATTACATTTAAATCAAATAGGAAGGAAATCAGAACATACCTTTGTGGATCTATAGGTTTAAAACCATTCTGTAAGGATGGTTTAAATAACCCCATGACAATTGTCTTCATAAGGCCAAAAGATTACTTCTCTTTCTCTTTTGTACTGAACATTATTACATTGAAAGTTGTTTTGAATGAATTAACTGCTCAAAGATTAGCCTGGTTAAAAAAAATCATAGAGCTTGAGGGAATTAGAGTAATATTTTCTTTAAGTTCTCTGACCTTCATCAACATCATTATAATCACCACCAGGCATTTTTAGCAGTATAACAGCACTTTCTGGGGCCAGTTTTCTAGATTTGAGTTCCACCTCCATATCTTACTAACTACATGAGTTTGGACAAGTTGTTTAACCCTTCCAAGCTTTGGATTTCATCTGTAAATCAAAACCAAAATACCTGTAATAATTTTGTAATATTGCTTTAAGAAGAAAGTGAGATAATATGAATAAATCACTACCTGTAATGTCTGTAGTATGCAATTAATAAATTTTAGTTTTTATAGTTATTAAAAGAGAAAATTATCATGCTAATGGTGGGGGCAGAAAGATACTTAAGTGATGGTTTCTACTATCCAGGAAGTCTCTTCTATTTGAGGAGATTAGAAATAAACATGAAAGATAAAGTAGCAATAAAAGTCAACACAAAGTAAGAGCCAAGCGAATGACAAAGACAAGGATGCTAAAATTCACAAGAGTAAGAGCACCTTGTTTTCAAATTATACTTACTAAGCAAGTTTCTAGACCTCATGGCAATATAAATATGCATGATAGAAGTTGTAATCTGGGGATCTGTGGGAAATATCTGGGCCACTGATATGCTGATATTGGCCTGCAATGTTTAGAAAGGTTTTGAGCCAACTTTTAAATATCAGGTTATGTCATATACAAATCTAGATGCTCATAGATCTGTGGCTTCCCAAGTCTAGAGATCTCACCTCTTTCTAGCAGAAATGTTGGGTGGGGAAGTCCAGTTTGAACAAAGGAATCTAAGGGAAAATACATTCAAACAACTCCCCGCCGCCTAATCTTCCAGCCATTAGCATGGGGCAATGACATGGTTCTAGCCTTATGAAGAGTACCTTCAAAGAGAAGAGACTCGACTGTCCCCCAATAGCTTTTGCTGAGATCCTCTGGAGACTAGGGAACAAACTTCTCTAGGAAGTCCTTCCCCTTGTTCAGAGCCATTCAGATAGGAGATTGGAACCAACAACCTTTGGAGGGAGGGTCAGTGCTGATCAATACAACCAACCCTAGGATCAGAATATGGTAACAAAAAAAAATGTGAATGAAGTTTAGATTTAACTTTTGAGGGAGCAGAATAAACTACCACCCTACCATATGTGTGTGACTTCTCCATTTCTGACTGCAATTTCCATTTTTTAAATAGAAATTTTCAACCTTCTGTGCTTGTCTATGTCTGTTCAGAACAGTTTGAGACCTTGTTACTGTTTTAAAATGTATGCATGTTAAGATGACTCTCCAACCCAAGGCAAAAAATAAAATTCAAAAAGTTTTGTTTAAAAATAAAATCTGAATTTCCAGGTTGTTGTTTTTTTTCCCTAAGAGATCTTACTCAGTGGACCTTCAACTCTGTATATTCACTATCACTTGGGGCCAAGTAATGGCTGCCATTCTTATGAAAGTGAATGGGCTTTCTGATTGGCCACAGACCTCACCACTCCCTATTGTTTCCCAATGCTGTGATTAATTACACATTTCTATTAGCACTGCCCTGTGCTTTTGTTTTTCTTCTACCTCTTCTTTGTGTAAGAAAAGAGTGTTACTACATGTTTACTATGCTAACAAATGTCTCTTATACCTGGCTTGCTTTAGTCATTTACCATATCTGTCTGTCTCCTGTAGGCATGTGAATCTCTATTCTGAATGATTTATAGACTTGCATACAAAATGACATTTGAAGAATGCTCACATTGGAAGAAAATTTGCAAGGAAGTAAGTGATCAGGAGCAAAAAAACAAATGTTACAGCAATCAAAGGAGGGACTTGATATTATCAGATAAGATTTCATAGGGCAGATAGGTCTTAAATAAAGGAGTTCTTGAACAAGGAGGAGGATGTTCGGACAGGTAAATGTCTAAACCATGCAAAATAAATAGTTGCCTAGAGACCTTGGCATATTTCGGTCTATCTCCAAATGTAATCATACCACTCTCCTGCTTAATAGCTTTCAATGGCTTCACAATGTCTTCAAGATAAAACCCAAAGTCTTTAGACCAATGGACATAGGAAGTTCTTTATGATGTGGTCCCTGGCTACCTTCCTAGACTTGTTTTAGGCAGCAGAAATCTCTTACTTTAGAGCCTGTGAGCTAGCCATGCTCAACAGTTTGCTGTTCTCTCAAAGCACTAATCTCATATTTTGAACATTGTTTGTTCAGATTTTACTCTTTGCCCCACCCCATCGCCACCTCTTCTGAGAAACCTTCTCTGGTACTGTCTTCCTCTGAGGCTGAGCTTGGAGCTCCTTCTCTGTGTTCACTGAGCACAGTGAGAACTGCGTCTTCATATTTATGTCCCTTGAGTTGTCATAGTCTCTTCATTCGTCTCCCTCCATGGACTCACAACTCTTTGAACAAGGGGACCAGAGTGCAGGAAACGATGGGAGGACTTACTACCCCTAAGGGAGTCACTTTATGAACTAGGAGAGCACATGTAGGAATGTTCTTTCTTGTGCAATTAAGCTGAAAGCCAGACTTCCTCTGTTCCTCAGGGATTTAAACCAACTCCTCAGGAACTCTGAAAACCCAGAATCCTCTCCATGATTTTTGCAAACTCCTGACAACGTACTTTCTCATTCATCTGTTTATCCACATTCTGCTCTGACATGTGAATCCTTGCTTCCATCCACATTTTCCTGGAGACAGTACTTGGACCCTCCATTGGTTTCCAGGAAAGATCATCTAGGAGTTAGCTTTGGGCTGGGTTAATTATTTTATTAAAATCTGAGGAGTCAAGGAAGAGATCACCACACAGATGAATACACTGTCCACACCTAATTCTCGACAATGCTCATCTTCCTCAAGCACTTGTCAGGGTATAGCCCTAAGGAAATATTGTTTCCCTTCTAAGAGCAATAGGGTGCCAGTGGTTATTACAATGATATTTTGCATCATACTATAATGTTGACCTTACGTCTCTCTCTTTATGTATGTCTATGCATTTTCCTTAGAATGATCCAAAATGAGTTTATCTTCTATGAGAGTGATTTTCAAATCTTTCATGTAGTCCTGATCTTTTGCAGGTCAGAAATCTTCATTGTCTTTATCCAGGATTTGGGGGGGGGGGACTCTGAAAGGTAATTCTTTTTTTTTATGAGAAAAATATTCACAGATTTTCATAGTAATATTTTTGGGAGTTTTTATGTGTAAACCATTCCTCAAGGTTACCCCAAATTAATCCTGTGAAGGCCAGGTTTTTTTTTTTTCCTTGCCTTCAGCTGGACAAAAACTTTGGGGACAAGGGAAATAGATTATTTCACCTGACTTATTTACACAAAGTAAAAAACAGGTCACAGCCTTTTTATTTAAGCTGATCAACTTAATTATAACTCTTTGGATGCAAGCATTTGCAATGTTTTCTGTGGTTTGGGTGTAATTTCCTGCCAGAGGGTGAAGTGGAGGCGGAGGGGAGAGCAGGGGCTGCTGAGTTTTGGCATCAAATTCTTTAGTCCAGCTGCTCTCTGTTAAGTGTCAATGACCTTACTCAATAGCACCCAGACAGTCAAGGTCCCTCTAATGAGAAAACCAAATTACAGGTATGTAATTTTCACAGTTTTCTGCCAGGATGTCCAAGCTGGTGACAAATTGATATACTACTGTCTGTATGGAAGGCTGGCTTTCAGAAAACAGGCCACTCTCAGCTGAAATATTATACCTGAAGGATTGCACAATTTCAAACCTCTGAGATATAAAAAACATCCTTCACCCAAGTCTCTTGTAGAATGTTGAACTGAAGAGCATATTTGTTTACACTTTGAAAGCCCTGCCAGAAAAACAAAGTGTGAGAAAACTCTTCAAGCACCAGGATACAGGAGATCATGGGGGAAAAAGAACTAACAATGGGAAGATTATATAGGCCCTGGGATAAAGTCTCAAATTGTGAATTTAAAATATATATATATATAATTAATTTTAGAGAGGAAGGGAGAGGGAGAGAGAGATAGAAACATCAATGATGAGAGAGAATCATTGATTGGCTGCCTCCTGCAGTACCTCTACTGGGAATTGAGCTGGCACCCCAGGCATGTGCCCTGACCGGGAATTGAATCGTGACCTCCTGGTTTATAGGTCAAAGCTCAACGACTGAGCCATGCCGGCTGGGCATCAAGTTGTGAATCTTGTTATTCATTTCTGGCTTAACTTTTAAATTTTGACAGTTAGGCAATAACTCCTTTATAGCTACATATATTTCTCAAAGGTAATTTTCTACAGCAAAAATTTAAAATAGTAATTACAATAGTAATAGAAATAACAAACATTTATTAAGACTTTTCTACATGTCAAGTTCAGTTCTAAACATTTCCCTTGCATTCATTCATCTCATCCTCACAACCACTTCATAGGTAAGGATTATTATTGCCCCTATTTTAGCAGGTGAGGATACAGAGGCACAGAGAGGATTGAATAGCTAATGAATGGCTAAGGACAAGTAATCAACCCAGGCAACCTGTTTCCATAGCTCTTGAGCTCAATCCCAAATTGGCTTTTATAAAGCACAGTATCTTTCCCCATAGGAGCAAAGACAACATTGGATGGTGTATCACTGACTGAGAGCTTAGCCTTGAATAAAACAAATGATAAAAATAATGTCCAAAAAGTAAAGTTATAACTAAATGGATATCTTTTCAGTAGAAATAGTAACTAGTCAAGCGGAGATCTTAGTCAGCAGTTCCCAAATGCTGGACTACAGAAATGGGACCTAACCCTGGAGTTATTCATTGAGTCTGAGGTCAAGTATGAGACTCAATAGTTCTAATATTTCTTCAGGTGATTCCAATGCAGATACATATTAAGAGATCACTGATCTAAGTTTTATTTTCACATACTTATTGAGTATCTACTATTGAATGGTTAAACAGAGGCTTAAAAAAGATCAGCCATAATTTCAAGGTGCTCAAAAATCTAGGTTTGTGCGGGGTGAGAGGGATAAGCAAGTAAACAACTATAGTACAGCACAACAAAAATCTCTGATAGGCCTGGCCAGCGTGGCTCACTGGTTGAGCATCAACCTATGAACCAGGAGGTCACAGTTTGATTCCTGGTCAGGGCACATGCCCAGATTGCAGGCTTGATCTCCAGTGTGGGGTGTGCAGGAGGCAGCCGATCAATGATTATTTCTCATCATTGATGTTTCTCTCTCTCTCCCTCTCCCTTCCTCTCTGAAATCAATAAAAATATATTTTAAAAAATCTCTGATAGAGTAAAAGGGGTGAAAATTCCAAGAAAAGGAAAGGGGTAAAAGAGTCAGAAAATGCTTTGCAAAGGAGATAAACTTCACTCTGAATTATCTGGAAAAAAAATGAGGATGAAAAGGTAAGTGGAAGAAAGAAGGGCAATGAGGATATTTTCTGGACACAAGGACATATATTCATTCAACAACAACAACATCAACTATTTATTGCACATTTGCCATGTGCTAGGTATTGCTATTGTGATGGATAAAGAACATACACAAAAGAATAGTGAGGTGAGAGCATGTTGAAGGAACTGAGAGCAGTCAATTTCGCTGGGTTATAAGGTAAAAGGGTGACATGATGAGAAAGGTCAAGGGTTTTTATTCCTGAGAAGAAGACTCTCAGAGATCAGAAAGCAGATTGTTCATCAGGGATGCCTCCAACATCAACACGTGTGGAAAATGAGGGAAGGAAAGGAGGACTGTGCAGAGGCAGAAGCTGAGCTGTGATGCAGTCCTTATGGAGGAGTCAGCCAGCCTCACAGGTGGATTTGGGGTGGCCAGAAACTTAAAAATCATTATGTTTAGGACAGAAAAAGGAATCCTTTTAAATAATGGTAACCAGTTCATTTGTAAGTGGACAAAATGTTGGGTGGGATTCATATATATTTTATTGATTTCAGAGAGGAAGGGGGAGGGAGAGAGAGAGAAACATCAATGATGAGAGAGAATAATTGATCGGCTGCCTCCTTCATGCCCTACACTGGGAATCAAGCTCACAACACAGGCATATGCCCTGACCAGGAATCAAACCATGACCTTCTGGTTCATAGGTCAAAGCTCAACCACTAGCCATACCAGCCAGGCTGATCATGTCTCTTTAGAAGATTTCCCTCTCCTACCCTAAACCCCTTTTAATTGATAACTCAGGGTCATGCACTGAAAGAGATATGGAGCTCCCTCTTCTACCACCCCTCACGTTGTTTATGAGCTGAAAGCAGAGCCACATGGAATCCTCTTACCTACCTGCCAAAAATAGAGCATTTGTCCTATGGTTGAGAAGTCAGACAAGAGAGCCATTTTGTCTCTATATTAGTAAGTGGCAATGTGATGCTTAGAATTATGTAGGATAATAAGTGGAATCACCCCAAATGAGTTTTCTATTCATAACCAGACTATTGATGTTATCGCTGACATTAATAACAATTCTATAGGATATTGCCTGCAAAAGCACTTTTATGTTAATGGGCTCATTATGCCCTTAATATATTCTTGAAAACCAGGTGGCAAGAAAATTAGCTCCATTTTGTAGAGGGACAGATTGAGGCAAGCGAGGTTGTGTGTGTCACTCGGCCTAATTTCTTCTGGTTGAGGGATGACCCTCCCTCCTCTGGAACTTGCAATTCCTCCTTGCAGTCATGGATGGCGTTCATTTGTGTGTTTGTGCGTCACTCTGCACCATTAGTTGTAAATCCTTTGAGAGGAGTGTTGTGCCTCAGGCACCTTGACATTCCTCAATACCTGTCCTGCAGTTCCTGCACGTCTCCACTGCTCATTTGGCAAGCTGACAGGAAGAAGGAAATGAGTGAATTTTATAAAATACCATTTGAAGTCAGCAGTAGAGATAGGCATGTGCTTTAATTCCTGGTGACTTCCTTGTGACTCAAAGTATGGTCTATGGACCAGCAGCAATGCAAACACTCGAGCCCACCCATGACTTATTAAGTCAGAATCTTCATTTTTATAAGATTCCCAGGTAATTCTCATGCACATTAATACTCGAGAAGCATGGCTGTAGGCTATATTTCACCTTCAAAATGACTGAGTGTTTACCACGGATAAATCTACACCTACTGGCCTTTATTCTCTGTCGCTTTACCTGAATGGTTCAACCATGACCCAAGGGCAATAGACCAGGAGCAGATAAAACAACACCTAAGGAAACTGACATGAAACCAAGTAGTTGTGCGAATCAATACTTTATTAACACAAGACTAATAAAAATAACCCTAAATATAATACTGAGAGATAAATTTATTGAGAATCTATATGACAGGCAGTGTCCTAAGTCTTTTATTATATTTATCTCATTTACTGTAGGCCTGGTCCTTTTCTAAATTTATCTACATGTATTATATATGTAGAGACAAAAATAGAATTTATTCTATTTTTTCCTTAATTATCATTTAGTATTAAAGAAGACTTTATACACAAACACAGCCATATGGGTTAAGTTCTACTGTTATCCCCACTTCACACCTGGCCACTGGTATGCCAGATGCCACAGCTGGAATGTGGAGAGGCCTGGCCTTAGACCCAGGCAGTGTGGCTCCTGAGCCTGTGCTCTTAAGCACCATCTGAAATAGATTGACCTTGCTCTAGACATGTATTTTTTCTCTGTTCCTAACTTCTACAACAACGAAACAGCTCTGGCCAGCTGGTCCTCACCCAGAAGAAGGAGAGAGGAGAACAAGTTGGGAGAGGCAATGGGTCTCACTCTACATGGGGTTTAGACATCAGACCTTTGACTCAATTTGAGCCTGAAGGTTCAGACTCCAGCACCAACCTCCCACCAGTTGAGCAACATCTTATTTCCTTAAATTCCTATTACTAGCTTAAAAATTCCATTTCGTTGTCTTGTGTTTCTCCCTCCCCCTTGACCCCTCATGCTTATGTATCTATATAAAACTAATAAAAACTTGAGCAGGAAATATAAAATCACCATGAAACCAAACCAAACCTGCAGCCAGACCTCAGAGGGCCCTGTGCAATCAGAGCTGTGTGAAGCTATTTGCTGGGAGCCGTAAACCTAATAGCTCGCTCTGTGCAAGGCACAGCTGCAAGGCTCTGGAGACAGATATGCCCCTTGTTGGAAAACAGAAGGGCTTGTAAAATTATTTTCACAAACATTTTTTTCTTTAATACTTTCCCAGCTACCTCAGGCACTCCTTCCCCTCTGCCCTACTTAGCTAAATAACAGGAGTCTGGGAGAAGCAATGGTGAAGGAATAATGATTTCCCCCCATTTATTGCAATTGATGAATAGCAAATTATTGTAATAACATTTTCTATTCATTTTTTTTAAAATACGAAATCACTTAAAAGATTTTTTAATATAGAGATTTTTATTCTTTTTAATTTAATTTGTAATGTGTGTGTGTGGGGGGGGGGGCGGGGGGTCATCCTCAGTCTGTGGCCTTAATTTTGCCACAGGAGCTTTCCCTTGCTTCCAACAACATTGCTTATATCCAGGGCAGTCTTGCTGTTGCTCTGTCCCGCAAGGCCCTCTCCTCACTGCACGCAGACATGGCTGTATCCCAGCTCTTTTCTCTTGCCCACACTCACAAAAGCTCATTCTTCTTTGAACCTACATTCCTGCACAATTCCCTGTGTTTCTGGATACTGGGATTATCCTGTGGTGTGTGTTCCTAAGCCTCTTGTCCTTGTAAAAGGGATTGGATGCTCATTTCGTTTGGCTTGTTTTTCCACTCCCGTAGGCGCTAAAGCTTTGGAATCAGCCACAGCCAGGTTCAAATCTTGCTTCTGATTACTACATAAGTAAAATAGCTTTGAATGAATCGTCCCTCTCTCTAACACTCAGTCTCCTCAATTATAAAATGTATTCAACAGGATGTGCCATTTTAATAAGTCTCTGTTCACATGTTAACTCATTTAGTCCTCACATAACCCTTTAAGGGAAGTGCAATCAATAATATTCTGTTTTATGGTTACAGAGAGGAGAGGCCAAAATCATGCCCAAGGTCACAGGTATAGTAAGGACCTGGAATTCCCTCATGGGTGTTATGACTCAGGAATTTTGCTTTTAACTACCCTGTGATGAAATCTTCTAGACTATAGGGTTATTGTGAAGAGTAAAGAAATAACCAATGCGAATTCCCAGCAGGCCAGTACCAGACTCTGAGATAGTGTGTAGTCAATGTTATTTTTCTTCCATGTATAATTCAGGTCTCTAACCATCGTTTCTTTCTCCAGATTCACTCCAACAATGAGACTTCCTGCATTTTGTCACCTCTGTAGAAAGCTTAGTTGGTGATTCTGTTATGTTATGTTATCCTGAGTCTATAACCTTCAAAGTTCACATTAAATACCATATACAAATATGTGGTTTTGCATGCATCCGTGTGAGTCTTTTTTGAGACAAGATTACAACTTGTCACGAGTATTTTATCTTCAAAAGATGGAGAAGAGACAAGCACAAGGGATGGAGTAGGTGGTAGAGATAGGTGCTCTCAATCTATGTTCAATGTTCATTCTCCTAATCGCTTCCCCCTCCAGCTCCTGATCCCCCCAACCTCCTCATGGACCCAGAGTAAAACAAAGAGGAAGAGGAAGTAAAAAGAAAATAATTCAATTAAAATAATTCAGTCCCGATACACCAAGGTTGCAGGTTCCATCCCCAGTTGACTGCATAAATAAGTGGAACAAGTTTCTCTCTCTCTCTCTCTCTCTCTCTCTCTCAAAACAATTAAAAAATTTACCATCTCAGGATGCTCAAGTTCACTAAAAATGTAGCAAGATAGATTTAGGCCTTCAGAATGGTGTTCTACTTTACAGTTAGCAACTGACATCCTATATATATAGAATGGTGGTTCTTAAGAAAGCTGCCCTTATTCTAGCAGCATTGCATCACCTGGGAACTTGTCAGAAATGCAAATTCTTGGGCCCATCTTAGATTTACTGAACCAGAAACTCTTGGGGAGAAGTCTAAAATTCTGTTTTAACAAGACCTCCAGGTGATTCTGATTTGATCTCAAGTTTGGTCATCATTGGCTTGGTGGCACTGAGAAGATGAAGGGTGCAGTTGTTAAATCATACTGGGAGCTAAATGCAGCCCATCACCTATTTTTATAAGTAAAGGTTTACTGGAATACGGCCACACCCCATTCATTTACTTATTGCCTTTGACTGCTATTGTGCTATAATGGCAGCCTTGAGTTGTTGCACCAGAGACTGTATGGCCCCCAAAGCAAAAACTATTTACTGATCTCTAGTACTTTATAGAAAAAGTTTTTCTGGCCCCTGAGTTAGAGAATTATAGGCACAGCACTTCTAAATCAACCACCTTGGAAGTGCCTCTGCCACATATGTGCGTTGTGACTTTGGAAAATTTCTTTCTGATCTTTAGTTTTTCCCTCAAAGTGAGGTAAGAATACTCTAGTCACCTTGTAAGTTGTGATGATTAGTTAATCTATGCAGAGGTGAAAGTAGAATACTTAATAATCATTGAAGAAGTGGTAATAATAATCATTGAAACAATACTAGATAAAATGTACTAATTGGTTAGTTTATACTTTAGTCTGAACAAAAATAGAAAACAATACCTGATTTATCAACTAAATTCATTGGTTTGGTGAAGACTAAAGAAAAAGTTTAGGTCTATAATTCTTCAATAGGAAATAATAGTTTTTAAAGTAATAAAACATGCTTAGGTTTACACTCCATTTTAAAAAAGTATTTGTATATTAGTGTCTTTAATCTTGAGCATACCCAATTAATAAATATTTATTTCTTAATACTTGAGAATTTTGCAAGTTATAGTCAATGCTTTTATTTATTTTGAATATAAGTATGGAGAAAATATTTTTGGAAAAGAGACCTTAATTCAAGCATAATTTACACTTGATAATTTTTCTTCTCAACTGTAGACATTAGAATTAGAATTTTATGTGAATAATAAAAACAACTACTATTACCACTCATACCACAGTGTTTATAGATAAATAAGTTGCAAAATATATTTTGCATGAAATACATATATTTTTGTATTAACTGAAATGTGGGTTAAAACTATATAGCTAAAGTTTTAATTTCTTATATTTTTACCTTGAGGTTTAAAACAATAATACTTTATTATTATTTATGATTCTGTGGGTTGGCTTGGCTCAGTTGGGCAATTTTCTACTCCATGTGGTATAGCTGAGGTTACTTACTTGTTTGGCTGCATACAGCTGGAAGCTTTGCTGGGGACTGGGACTTCCAAGAAAGGCTCTCCTATTCCTGCGGCTCTGTCTACATGGCCTCGCATCAATCATTAGGTTAACTGAGCTTCATTTAGCATGCCAATGGGCTTCTAAGATGGGATATCCCAAGAAGACAAGACTCAACCTGTAAGCATTTATCAAACCTCTGCTTGCATCAAGGTCCCATGGGCCAAAGCAAGTCACATGTTCAAGCATATCATCAATGTGTAAGGAACATGAATATACAAGAGCATGAATACCAGGAGGCTTGCTTATTGGGAGCCACCAATGCACTACCAATGACTTCTGAATAATGAGGATTTAGTGAATCTGAAAGCCACATTGACCAGACAACTTCCAGTTATGTGAGTAATGGAGAATGTCTATGCACATGGATTTATTTCAACATGTGTTTGGAATCCATTGTAGAGAACACATTTATTTCTGAATATTTGCTTAAGACACTAGATTTTGGATAACTATAGTACAAAATGAGATCTTCTATGTTTCATTTTCTTATAGCCTCTTTTAGGAATTTTGTGCACCAAGTACAGGACAGATGTTTTGGATTAGTTTACCACACTACACCAGGCAACCAGAGTCATATAGCACACAAATTATGCCATATTTTTCTGAGATGAGTCAAAAGACAGGTTCTGGTCATGAGAAATCAAGTTGGCATTTGGATGGTAATATTGAAAGAAATACTTCCCACCTTGGCCACCTGGCATTAAACAGGATTATAACTACAATCAAATACTACAGTGACAGCCAATAATTAATCCATGGGCAAACCCCTGATTCCTTACCACT
Source organism: Myotis brandtii (assembly GCF_000412655.1). Lineage (NCBI taxonomy): Eukaryota > Metazoa > Chordata > Mammalia > Chiroptera > Vespertilionidae > Myotis > Myotis brandtii. The sequence goes on from NW_005356674.1 coordinate 9,900,074, forward strand.
TGTGCTGAATATTTTAGGAGTGTTACATGTTTTCTCAAATGATACTAGATTCCATTAGTATTATATGATCTTCAAGTTAATAAAAATAATAAAAATGGGAAAATAAATAAGAAGATAGGATCATCTCCTGGAAAGGTCCAATTGATTTGAATGTTACATATCATTATAAAGTCTTCTGGAAATCTATACCAAACTTTTGCAGAGGTTTTATTTGAGGTTCTTCAGGGGATCTGCTCAGATGACGTTGAGTAAGAAATGCCCTCCTCTCTCTGGGGAAACCATCCTCCCTAAACAAATACAGAACTTGGGGAGTGAGCGTGCAGACTAGCCTGGGCAGCTGAAGAAACGCTGGTGATCAGTGGAATGACTGATGGGTCTCTGGATCATTTTCACTTCTGTACAATCTTGACTTAGCATCTATGGAGTATAAACTAGTCCTTGGAATTTATAATACTATTTAGTTTACAGATAATTTAACAGTACATGCAGGTGGATATTGAACAAATGATTTATTTGAAGGATGATGATGGTAACATAAGACTACATTTGTAAAGATAGAGAATATGTCCTATATAATAAAAGTATAGTATGCAAATTGCCCCCTTGACCGGGAATTCTTGCAGGAGTTCTACCAGGAGACAGGGCCAGCCGGGGGAAGGGAGGGAGTACCGGCTGGCAGCCGGCAGCCACTAAGGACTCTACCAGTGCACGAATTTCGTGCACTGGGCCTTTAGTATATATATATTAGTCATGTGATAAATTTAATTCATTCACTCACTCAAGGAGCATTTTTGAGTACCTATAGTATGCCTATCCTGGGCACTTTGAAGAATTTCCCCTTCTTCAGGGAAGGGTTTCTAGAGTAGGGATGCGGGATTGGGGTGAGTAGAGCAGAAAATATCTGTGAATCCCCTGAATTATTTCTAAAATTTCTGAATCATTATCTCTCTTTTTTCTATAGTTTTTGTTAGATTCTCAAAGGAACCCAATGACCCGAAAATGTTAAAGCTAGAAGAGCATTATGGATGGCTGGAAGGCATGACTCTTTGTCCTAAAGCTCATTTTCTAGTCAAACCCCTTCATTTCTCAAGTGAGCAAATCCCAACCCAGAAGGCTGACATGAGTGCTTTGTTTAAAAATCACTCATCTGGTTTCTAATAGAGCTAAGTTTAAATCTCAGTAAGTTTCATTACCTCTTGCATCAAGGTCCCTTTGGCCAAAGCAAGTCACATATCACTTGAAATGATAACTACAGTTCATCCCAACTGTAGCTTATTCAAATTGATATAAACATCATCAAACACAGAATGGAAGTGCAGTCTCAGCCATGAAGAGGAGTTATCCTACTAGGAAATACACTTTTTTCCCTGGTGTTCCCATTCTCTACCCCATCATTCCAGGGGGGGTGGGAAAGAGTACTAGTTGCTTGGATAAGGGCCATGGAAATGGCAGGGAGAATGGCTTCAGTGAACTGATGTTCCAGGAAGAACAAGAAATTCTACCCACTCACCTTTATGAAATGGCAGCTGGGAGAAAGATCATGCCTTCTCCTTTCTAAGTTTTGCTTTTCTGGTGCAGTGTATTGGATCATGTTGATTAGATAACAATCTCTAAAATGAGTATACTTAGTGGACACTGAGCATGTTACATCAGAGAGACCTTTATGAAATGGCAGCTGGGAGAAAGATCATGCTTCTCCTTTCTAAGTTTTGCTTTTCTGGTGCAGGGTATTGGATCATGTTGATTAGATAACAATCCCTAAAATTAGTATACTTAGTGGACACTGAGCATGTTACATCAGAGAACTCAGGAGGATTTTGAAGGATCTCAGGAGAAAGACAAGATGAAGATGGAGGAGGGGAGCTGAAGATTGCTTACATTTCCTTAGACCACAAGAGTAAAGTAAGACAAGTTAGGGTCCAATCAAATTGAATAGAGGGTACTCCCTGACTGAACTGCCAGGAACCCCTTCTTGCTACATAATTACAGGGCTCCTATTCATGTACATTTACAGACAAAAAAGCCATACATATATTAAGCCGTAGTTATTGGTGGAGCAGCATACTAGCTCTACCACGAGTTATGGTTTGGGGAGGAATTTGGGAGAGCTCTTAGAATTGACAGTGAGAAGACCTGCTTATCAGTGAAAGGTTTCTCAAGAACTATATATCTTTTTCACTGACTGCTGACCCAAACATGGTTAGTGTAAGAACTAAGTGGGCATCCATGTGACCTCTCCTTCCTGCCTGGTGATCAGCACAGTACGGAAAGGTAACCAGGATGAGGGACTTGTGCCACATCTCCTCGTGTGATGGCTCTTTTAGACTGGCTTCATTTATTTCCCTGGATCATGTGGATTTCTTTTTGTCCTTTGGAGCCATGTACTTGGGAATGCTGTCCCAACACAGCTACTTAATTAACTACGATGCCATAAAGACTTAAACATTTAGGACATCTCTTCCAAGACATTCAACTTCCCTAGTCAGAGGTCCAACTCCACCCAGCATGGATTCTTCTCCAGTCTAGGGGGCAGCACGGAGGGAGAGAGGGGTTCAATTCCAGGTTCTGCATGACTGTGAGACCTCCGCAAGTTCAATCATTTCCCCCAGTTTTCTGTTTTTCACCACATAGAAAGACTACAAATGCATGCTGTTAAGCTCTGGGAACCTTGGCTACAAAGCTGCTCTACAGGCATAAAATATTAATGCTGTTGGCACTGCCCACTTTTACTTTCACCAACACCAAAACTTTTAGACCTGTTAAACTCAGGAGGCTTCTTTTGTGGTAAAAGAAGGTTAAACTGTAACTGTATTCCCTAGACCCTATTGCTCAAGGAAATGTGTCCCAGGAGAATACCTGTAGGACAGTTTAATTAGTCCCAAGGCAGAACAGTGGCAGAAAAATTTGGGCCACATTGGTACTTGGGTCTGTAATAGGTCATAACATTTGTCTGACAAACTATAAACTCCAGGAAGAAAGCTTTGGCTGCCCAGTGCTTGGATACATGCCAACCCCATCCATCTTCTCCAGAGGCAAAGAGCAGTCTTTCTAAAACACAAGTTACCTACCAAAAGAGCCCAGTCTCCTCAGAATGAAATTCAAGGCACTCCCTGACTCTAATAGGTTTTTCTCGCCTTCTCTCTTCCTCTGCAGTCCCCTTTCTCCAGCTATAATTAATATTATGTTTTTCTCTGAAATTGCTATCTCTTTTTATACCTCCTACTTGTCTTTCCAACTATGATGGCTGATGATCCTTTAGAACAGTGATGGCGAACCTTTTGAGCTCGGCGTGTCAGCATTTTGAAAAACCCTAACTTAACTCTGGTGCCGTGTCACATATAGAAATTTTTTGATATTTGCAACCATAGTAAAACAAAGATATTTTTGATATTTATTTTATATATTTAAATGCCATTTAACAAAGAAAAATCAACCAAAAAAATGAGTTTGCGTGTCACCTCTGACACGCGTGTCATAGATTCGCCATCACTGCTTTAGAATAACTCATGGGTTCCTTTGGGAGCTTGTCCTGGCCAGGCTTTTCCCAAGTTAGAAAGATTTGATCTCTTCTCTATTTCCTTTTTCCACTCTACAGGTCATTATTGTGGGTGTCTCTTAGGACCAATGTTTGAGGAATCAGACCTTATTTGTGGCTTATATCCCCAACATTTGGCACAGTGCCTAGGGCATAGCGAATACTCAGGGAGATATGATGAGGGAGTAACTGGATGGCTGTTGGTCAGACTTTGGATAGTACTGCCATTCAGAGTGTTTCAAATATCTCACTCTTTGGTGGAGTGGGAGAAATGCAGCCAAATCTCTCTTTCTAGGTAAGAATGCATCGAGAATCTCTCTTATTATAATAACTACACTTTCAGTGCTATTCTTATTCCATAGCAGTAACTCCTTTTCAGAAAAGAGACTGATAACATCCCCCACAATTTAAAAAGTCTCACCAAGTACTGAACAAAGCCAAAAGAATACTTATTTGCATTGACTCATAGGGTGCCAAGGTCTGGTACTGCAGCGTTTTATATGGAAAGGCAACCGAGCATAGTGGCTGAGAATATGGATTGAGCTGAAATCTCAGCTTTGCCGCCTACAAGCTGCGTGACCTTGGGCAAGCAAAATAACCGCTTTCTGTTCTAATTTTCCCACATAAAAAAAATGAGGGTGGTGATTTTTCCTACCACATACATAACTATTAGACAAGGGATATATCTGTTAATATGAAAAGCTTAAATAATGCCTGGCATAATACCCCAGGTAGCAATATAAAGTAATGGCCAAAATCTGAGATTTTAGGGCAGATAGATCTGACTTTGAATTTTGTTCACCCATTTACTAGCTGTGAGATCCTGGGCAAGTTGTTCATTATTCCTGAACCTTAGTTCACCTTCTCTGTATGTTGGAGCCAATAATTATGCTTCCATCAACTTCACCCATTAAGTGAGATATCTTCCTGAAAGCATTTATAATATTAAGTGTTCAACAGACGCTGCCTACTGTTGATATTTCATAAGAGCTTTTCAACAAATATTTGGGGCTAACTCTTAATTGGGTTAATGATATGCTTAAACCTTGTTCACCATTAACTCTTTAATTAGTTCCAGTCATGAGGAAAAATGATTTTAGTTTATCTTTTCTCCTTATCCTTCCTGGTATAAATTGAGTTGAAAAAAAGGTCTTTTGCATCAACAGATTGGCTATGGATTTAGATGCATGGAATGTGGAATCTTAGAACAGAAAGCTATAATAAATGTTAACTGTTTTATTTTAGACCAGTGGTTCTTGATTTAGGATGATTTTGCCCTCTTTCTCTTCCTCGGGGGGCATATGGCAATGTCTGGAGACTGTCACAACTGTTGGGGGGTACTATTGTCACCTAGTGGGTAGAGGCTAGGCATGCTGTTAAACTTCCTACAGTAGACTACAGTGTAGTCCCTGACAACAATGAATTTTCCATCCCAGAAACTCAGTAGTGACAAGGTTGAGAAACTGTCTTCAGGCTTAAGGAAATTGAAGCCAAGACAGGCTGTAAATGACTTGTCCATGGTTGTGGACTTGGTGACGTTATTTCTGGCTCCATAGGATCTACTATGAGAAAACCTAAACAAACCTAGAAGGCAGAAGACAGCATGGCACTCAGACTCCAGAATTTTCCATCCCAGAAAGTCAGTAGTGACAAGGTTGAGAAACTGTCTTCAGGCTTAAGGAAACTGAAGCCAAGACAGGCTGTAAATGACTTGTCCATGGTTGTGGACTTGGTGACGTTATTTCTGGCTCCATAGGATCTACTATGAGAAAACCTAAACAAACCTAGAAGGCAGAAGACAGCATGGCACTCAGACTCCTTTTACAGCATTCCGCACCCCTCACATATAATATGCTCGTACAGTACCCTTATGTTTCCCACACACCAGTCTTCACCCCATTGTCCCCCATCCACCTAAACACACACACACACACACACACACATATGCACATAGTTTCATCACTGGGAAAGCAATGGGAGAGTTTTTCTAGTTAAAGTAAAGATGGATTCCCCCCCCACCCCGCCCCCGCTCCCGCTTGTGCATGTCTGTTTCAAACCAACCAATTTCATTACCACTGTGAGCCCTGGTTAGAAGCCTGGGTGAAAAGGCAGTCCGGGGTCAGTTTTTGTCGTTGCTATAGGGCTAATACTGGGTCACGGTTCTCACATATAATACTCAAGGCTTTGTGGTAAGTAGGGTCCACGTACAATTGCAGAAGTCCTGTAACTAAGAATAAGTGAATAAGAATAAAAAAGGGGGTATGATTTGGTGCACAAGCCACACAAATTCACAGGAAGTAGACCTCATCAGTTCTAGTATCTGTGGTTTTCTTGAGTTCTCTTTAGATCTTATTCTGGGAAAAGAAAGTTATCGGGTCAATAGTGTTAATGTGCTTTGTTTTGTTTTGTTTTGTCCTGTCCTACACCAGCAGAACGAGGAGATAGATATGCTCACCATGGACCAGGAATAAAGCAGAAAAGAAATGTCGAGAAAGAATCCTGATGACATTCAGGAAGGGAAGGGAGAAGGGCAATGAGGAAAAAGACGCATAGTTTGTCGACACTGAAAGAATGACTGAAAATAGTTTGTTCTCTAGTATCATTAATGAAACCACCGAGTGATGTCACTTCTGATCACGCTGAAATTCGAGCTGCTGATCTTGCGATAACAAGCTTCCTTTTTGCGCATTCACACATGTCTGCAGTGGAAAAGACCTGCAGGTTCCCTGTGAGTAGGTGGAACTCGTCAAGAAAAATAACTTCACCACAACAACAACAAATGACGGCTGGAGAGACAGAAACTTCTCTGGGAGAGCAGAAGGGGAAAAAAGCGAAGTCTAAGTATTATTACACATGTGAAAGTAGAGTCATTTATTCAATAGAAAGTAACTCATTCACACCAGTGTAGCTTTGTGGTCCATCCGAAATACGTAAATACTACCAAGCAGTCCACCACAGATTGTCACCAAAATTTCTTGGGAAATGCCTCATGAAAGAGCCTTTAAGGAATAATATGAGTGTACACCCGTCAAATAATTTCAAAAAGACGTTCAACACTACCTACTATTATATAAATTTCCTTCCCTTCCCTGAGTACCACATTTTGCCAAATTTAGTCTGAGTTTTAAATCGAGGTCAAACCTGAACCCCTTGAACCACACTCCTCTTCGCAGAGAGATGTTTTCTGTCTCTAAGAGGAAGACCTTACATGGACAAAGGAGAACGGTTCCTGAGCATGACATAGCTCTACCAGGAAATGTTTATGGGATACTTGAGAAAAGAACTCTATCCCATAAACCTTGATGGGAAATAATTGGTGAAAGCTAGCTCAGGATTTGCAATTCCCAGACTTTGAAAGGTAACTTAAAAAATTGATAACCCCACCCACCCCATTTGCAAGCTTATTTCTCTCTATCACTTCATTGCTGGTGTTGCAGACTCCCTTCCATTAAGAGAGTGTTGGTGGTCACATCAAGTTTTTGTTTTGCTTTTTATTGAATTTATTGGGGTGGCTCTGGTTAACAAAATTATACAGGTTTCAGGCGCACAATTCCATAACACATCATCTGTACACTGTATTGTGTGTTCACCATCCAAGGGTCCAGGGAGAGGGTTAGGGAGGGGTGGGCAGCACTAACCAGACTCCACCCTCTCATCCAGAGCTCTGGGTAGCCTTCATTGAAGCACTAAAACTTTCAAAATTTGTTTGGGGAGTATCCTTTGCCTTTAATAATAATTAGAACAGCATTATTGTGTCCGTATTGTTATTTTAGTCCAAGGATAACAGTGATCCCCAAAGTGCCCTTCCTTATCTGAAAAATTGAGAAATGTCAACTATCATTTCAGATATTGAGTGAGTGAACACACAGTCTCTCTGCCTCTGTCTCCCTCCCTCCTCTCTCACACACACATACACAGACACACACAGAACACACATACAGATACACAGAGACACACACAGTCACACACCGCCATATTATTATTTCATCTTCTCTCTCTTCGGAGAGGATGGGGCAGCAGGAGAACGGAGTGAAGGAGCCAGGTTAGAAGTGATAGAGAATTGGGGCTTGTGGGAATGCAAAAGAAAAGAATACACCTTGCAACAAACACTCTATGCTGGGTAAATGGACCATAAACCGCCCCCCGCCCTGCTTTTAAACAGAAATGAGGGTCAAGTAACTGCTGACCAGCAACATGTAGTCCCAGCATCTGGAATGAGTTCTAGCCCCACTCCACGGCGACTCTGCTGTGGCTTTCGGCAGATCCCTTCACCAATCTGTCGGTTTTTATCCTCTGTAAAATGTGTTTTATCCTATTGCCTTGTTTCCCAGGGAAATAACGTGATATATTAATATTTGCGAAGCACTTTGAGGTCTGATGATAAAAGGTGCATTACACTAAGTAGTGTTTGCTTCTCTCCTTGTCCCCCACTCCCACCAATAATCTATGCCTCTATCATATGCATAATTTTGCAAAGTTTATGTAAATGATCCAAGGCTGTTTTCTTTAAGAGAAATTAATGCCCGTGGTATTTCTCAAGAGGAACCTGACAAATCATTACCAAAAAAAAAAAAAATACAAAGAGAAACTGCGACATACAATGAAGGTTAGGATTTTTAAAAAAAGGTAAGAAAACAGATTTCAGTTCTAGGCTCGTATAGGGTTATTATAAGCAACAGTGAGAAATAATGATTACAAAAATGAGGAAAAATACACTGATGGTGTCATTTGAAAACAATTGTGTTAAGAGGCTTTTTACACACATTTTACACATTGTGGAGATCCAAAATGGGTTTTAGAGGGTATTAAAAGGATTGTTTTTCAAGGTATTAAATGTTCAAAGAGCAAGAATGAAAAATGTGGAGAATTGGCTGACAGAACCAGCCCAGGGAAATGATCTATACAGATGGCAGCGGGACTGTGGGACACTTACTGCCTCTCTGGGCTTTGAGGAGTTCAAATATCTTTAAACAATATGTCATTTTCTCTTACACATATTCAACCTAAAATATTTTCCTGGCTTCCTCCTCTCTTGCAGTTCTCTCTCCTCTTGGGGCCTTCTGATCCTGGAAGTGAACCCCCTCTCATTGTTATTGATTTGATTAGCAACACGGGTGGGCAACACAGTTCCTCTTTTCTAAACCGAGTGGCCTCTCTCTGCTTCTCCCTCACTCCCACTGCGAACCAGTTCCCCCTCTGACCGCCAGGATTTTCGTTAATGCAACCACCACTTTCCTAGTCACCCAGAACTGAAACCACAGCCTTCTCTGACCTCACCAGGATGCTACGTGCCACGTCTAAGACGTCACTAGACTCCTTAAATAGACATGTGCCTTCACCTGATGCTTCTCAGAACTTAACACACACATGACTCACCGGGGGAGCTTGTTCAAATGCAGGTTCTGATTCAGTGGCCCTGGGGTGGGGTGGGGTGGAGCCCGAGATTCTGCATTTCTCACCAGCGCCCAGGTGATGCCCATGCTACTCGTTCATGGACCATATTGTGAATAGCAGGGCACTCACCTTTATTCTCAGGCAAGAGAATGGCTTTATGCTAATAAATAAAACTCTCCCCTTTCTGCCCCCATTGATGGAAACATTCCCAGCCCGGGCAGGACTGACTGGATGACCTAGAGCAGGAGTCCTCAAACTACGGCCCGCGGGCCACACAGGACTGAACGGATGACCTAGAGCATATCATGCTTAAGTTAATTTTTTTAAAAAAAGGAATAAAACTTGAAACATCATAAAACGCAAACTCCAAAGAGCTGGGGAGCAAAGGGAACTTCTCCATCCATGGTGTTGCCATCTCTGACCGCTGTTTGCACTCCATTCCCTTACATACTATTGGATGCTTGTTTGTCATAATTGATTCCTTCAACCAAAGTTGTTGAGAGTCCACTGTTTGTGAGAATCATGCTTGAGTTAATTTTTTTTAAAGGAATAAAACTTGAAACATCATAAAACACAAACTCCAAAGAGCTGGGGAGCAAAGGGAACTTCTCCATCCATGGTGTTGCCATCTCTGACCGCTGTTTGCACTCCATTCCCTTACATACTATTGGATGCTTGTTTGTCATAATTGATTCCTTCAACCAAAGTTGTTGAGAGTCCACTGTTTGTGAGACTCTAGAGTAGACTCAGGAAATAAATGAAATGATATGATTTTCCACCATCAGAAGCTTAGCAAAGAAACACAGTAAAGTAGAATATTTCCTGTGCCTAGAATGTTCTCCTCACTGTTCTCACCTCCTTTTTTCCCACCTCAAACCCCTCATTGCCACACCTGCACTTTATACTATAGCAATACTAAACTATACTTAATAGTACTCTAATACAAATCATAATTGGGTTGCACTAGTCAATTATTCAATTTCTATACATTTTCAAAAATTGTGGTGTAGTAATTTTTTAAGAAAAGCGATTATCATTTTGAGTCTGGATTGCTGTTGGCTTTACAAGGACTGAAAATTAAAACAAAACAAATATGACTCTATAATGTACAAAGCCTAAATATCATTCAGAATAGGAAGTAAGTAAATAGTAACTGCTAATTCCGAATGTAACATGATTAGTGATTGATTTCCATCCTCATCCCAGTCCCTGGTCTCAAATGGAAAGTCCTGGACAGTAGGGGAGACCAGGGCAGGAGGGAAACAGCATTCACACAGCTCCACCCTGGGAAGTGAGGGGCAGAGTGCAGGTCTCAGGGAGCCCCAATTTGTCCTAATTTATTCAGAGGGGGATGCTGAAATGGGCATTTACTGCCCAGAAGATTCTGGTTTCCATCTTCATCCTAGTCCCTGGTCTCAAATAGAGAGCCCTAGACAGTAGGGGAGACCAGGGCAGGAGGGAAACAGGATTCACACAGCTCTACCCTGGGAAGTGAGGGGCAGAATGCAGGTCTCAGGGAGCCCAATTTGTCCCAATTTATTCAGAGGAGGATGCTGAAATGGGCATTTACTGCCCAGAAGATTCTGGAATCTCTGTTGCTCTTCTGGATGTTTCAGGCAGCCCCAGAATCCAGAAACATCCCCACTGACACGTCATTTGCCACTAGTTGGTGCTAATTGTATCCATGACCAGGCCATTTGGGATCATGCAGCTGAAACCACAGAGTGCACCCAGAATTTGCAGATTACACAACTGGTTTCTTTAACATCACAATGATATTACACACGTTTTATACACTTGGAGTTTCCTCTATTTGATTCCAGAGAGCTTTTTACCTCTACTGATGTCATTTCTCTTTCTATTTTATCAGCCCATTTTATCTCCTTTTCACTTATTTTATGATCAAGCATTGAGCCACCGAAACAAAAGCAGTTTGATCACTGCTAATTCCTGATCAAGGCAACCCAATATCCAGCAGCAATCTGCTAATGCACCACATTAGCTCATCATAAATCCTAATAACATATAGAACAGAGTGTATATAATATGCCAGACTTTATCCTAAGTGTTCTCCATGAATTGACTTATTTATTTCTCACAGCAACCTTATGAGTCCTGTAATACTATTATTCCCATCTATATATATATATAATTCTATTATGCAGATAGACCAAACAGCAGAACAACCAAACAACTGGTCGCTATGATGTGCACTGACCACCAGGGGGCGCACGAAGAACATGGCAGGTGTCAGCAGCAGGCAGCAGAGCGTGGAACATGGCTGGTGTTGGCCGCAGCGGGATAGTGGAGTAGGTGAGTGGGGATGCCAGACCAAGGCGGGGCACTGGTTGCTGTCACTAGGGCAAGCCTCTGGTGGTTACTGAAAATTCTTTACTCCTACACGCCAAAGTCCCGCCCGGTGCTTGCACCTGCTGCCAGCACCAGAGCCGCCGCTTGTACTCACTGCCGGCGCCCAGCGCCAATCCCAATCGCTCAGTGCCATCAGCGGGTGCGAGCAGTGGCTGCCGGCCCTGGTTGCCCCTGAGGGCTTCTCCACCTCCCCCTGCTCCTAAGGGGTGATTGGGGCAGCAGCTGCTGCTCACACCCACTGCTGGCGCTGGCCCCAATCTCTCTGCACTGTCAGCATGAGGGAGCGGTGGTAGCGGGAGCTGGGTTGCCAGCAGACAGGGGACCAGGGGCCATGGTGGGAGGGGCCGGGCAGGGGCACGAGGATGGGCCGAGACCTGCCCCTGTGCCCACCACAGCTTTGCAGCCCACAGTTCCTTTCAAGGTGCATG
>NW_005356674.1:9912109-9912952 GCF_000412655.1 Myotis brandtii
CCCCCCCCCCCACAACTGCATGAATTTTGTGCACCAGGCCTCTAGTATTATAAGTAAGGAATAAGCAGAGGCTAAGTAACTTACCCAAAGTCGCACAGCACAGTCTAGCTTTGGTGTTCATACTCTGTACTGTTCTGAAATCATAAAGCCTCTCACATGCCATACAGGGTTGTGTTTAGATGTTATTCTAGAGGCAATAGGGAGCCATTGAAGAATTTTCAGAGAGGGTACGGGCAGACCGAATACCTGAAAAACACAGAGAGGAGCAGGAAGATGCAAGATAGATACTGGAAATAGAATCAGTAGGATTTGTTGAATTGAAAATGGCAGGAGGCTGAAATGAGCTCCTTTTTTTTCTGAATGAAAACTGTGACTCCCTTTCTTCTTAAATGTCTACCTGTCTCTCCTTCCAGATGTACATTTTACTTTGCTTGCAGAGATGTTTTATGATTCAAAATATACAAGAATTGCCTTTCAAATATTTGCCATCAACTTTATGTTGTATGAAAGCCTCTTTCTAATGGATTCCCGAATGAATTCTGGAATGGTTGTGTGTTGAAGATTTTGGGCTTTACTCAAAATAAGAGAGAATCTTTCAAGATAAACATGCTAAGAACTGAGGTGTGATAGTCTTCTGCTTTTGGTTGCTGGTCATTTCTCATTTCTTTCTGGATTAAGAGTCCATGTAAACAAAAAAGTCATGTTTCTGAGTTTGTGATCTTAACAATTTTAAACATATTTAAATGTAATAATATTAGAAAATCAATTTGAAAATATTAGAATTAATAGTAAGAATTCATGCTGTTAGTACCATTAGCTATGTTATTAATCAGCACATTTTTT
>NW_005356674.1:9913043-9940913 GCF_000412655.1 Myotis brandtii
CGATTGACTGCTTCCTGCATGTCCCCCACTGGGGACTGAGCCTGAAACCCGGGCATGTGCCCTGACTTGGAATCAAACCATGACCTCCTGGTTCATAAGTCGATGCTCAACCACTGAGCAATACCAGCCCGGCTCAGCACATTTTTAAAAGAGAAAGGATTACAAGCAGTTGAGTGAGCAGCTCACAATCATGAAAGAAGACACTGGCATAAATAGGTTAAAATTGATGAACCGAAGCCTGACTCCTGTTCTTTATGTATTAAGCAATTAATTCTCATAAAAGAACTCTTAATCATTGCCCATATAATGACAACCTCAAAAACACTGGTAATTGCAAAACAACATCCCTATGTTTGCACATAGTTGTTCACCCAAATGGCAGGGTTTACAGCATGTTTCTTTTAGCTTTAAATTCCCATAATCTGTTACTTCATTCATTCATGGAGCAGGTGTTTCTGAAGTCAAGTCTGGGTGCTGTTTCGGGCACTGTGCTAAGTACTGGAAACAAGAATGAGTAAGGCACTGTCCCACACCCTAGGAAGCCCAAACCTTCAGTGTTTGTTTCACACGATATATTTTTCAGTTCCCATTTCCTCTTATTTCCATTCCCTTAAAAGTAGCCCCAAGAGTTTTATGACAACCTACCCACTTCATTCACTTATTTATTCAGTTACTTATTCAGTAAATATCTGTGGATAAGCTTAGTACATGCTATGGGGATAAAGTGATGAGTGAGACAAACATAGTCCCTGCCTCACTCATGTACCTTAAGTTTCCTAGCAAAACACACAGATTAAAAAAAAAACAAAAACACAAATAAAATAATCACACACTGAGATAAGCACTACACAAGAAACGAATATGCGAGGGATACTAATGGGGGGAGGGACCGATTTTTAGAGAGGACGGTTAGTGAAGGTCCCTTTGGGGAGGTGGCTTTTATTCTGAAATCAGAAAGATGAGAAGGACCTACCCATGTGAAGAATGCAAAAATCATTTCAGGAAGATAGCAGGGCCTAAAGACCTCAAAGCAGAAAAGAGACGTAATCTAATTTGGTGTTAAGACTCTAATTTTGGCAGCTGCCATAGAATAGATTGGAGGAGGGAAATAATAAAAACAGGGGGCCCCTTGCATAGTGAGATGATCGTCTAGGGCTAGGCAAGAGGCGGTGGTCAGGGTGGTGGCCATGGAGAGGGAATGGAGCAGGAGGATGCAAGACAGTCAACGGAAGTGGAATCAATAGATCTTGTGGATGGATTGAAAATGACAGGAAGATGAAATTATCAATCCAGAATAATTTCCAAGTTTCTGGCTTGGAAAATTGGATGATCATTGTTGTCATTGATGGAGATGGGGAATTCTGGGTATTGGGAGGCGGGTTTGGGTGAGAGAAAACAGAAATTGAATACAAAGGAGAAAACATCATAAAAACATTCTTCACATTCATAATTTAGAAATGTAAGATTTTAGATATAAATGGGTGGTGCAGGGTCTCGGGAAGGGTATTTTTTTTAATCTCATTCTAAAAGCTAGATGCTTTTGCATAGCAACAAAAAATGACTCTGGTACTCTGGGATAACATCATCACAGACTATCTTCATTGGAATGGTACTGATTCCAAATACTCTGATGCTTAAATTCCCTCAGTTATAGCCCTGCCAAGATATCGCACAGCCTCTGTTTGAACAGGCACAGTTATGGAGGGTACAAAGTACAATAATGATTTCAGAGAGGAAGGGAGAGGGATTAGAGAGAGAAACATCAATGATGAGAGAGAATCATTGATGGGCTACTTCCTGCACGTCCTCCCACCCCGACCCCCCCACTGGGGATTGAGCCCACAACCTGGGAAGGAATCGAACTGTGACCTTCTGGTTCGTAGGTCCATGCTCAACCACTGAGCCACCCCAGTCGGGCAGGGCCAGGAAATCTTGTAAGGAGTTAACAAAAACAAGATCTACTTGTCACACATTTCTTCTAATCCTCAGAAGGAATCTGTTTCCTATTCTACTCATTTAAAATTTAATCTTTGGGGCTCCCCAAAACATGGTGCCAAGAGAGTACATGAGCAGGGGACTGGCAGGGTTTGGAAGGTTTTTTTGTTCCTATCCTGGCTCACTCCCCCTCTGGTAATTGCAGGGGTTTTTTTTCTCATTGGTCAGTGATAAGGTTGGATGAGATGGTTTTGAAGTTCTCTCTGACTCTAAATTTCTATAGTTCCCAAAATCGGTATTTTCACTTTTAAATAGACAAAGAAATATATTTAAACTATGAGAAAATGAAACTTGTGAAGGAATGAAAAGAATCCAATCTGACACATCCTATGTATGAAATTTTATATTAAAGTTTTAGAACAATTCATGGAATTCTTAGCCTTTTTTTTTTTTAGAACAGCGTGCCATTTATTTTTGTGCTACTTCTGACTTTTTTTGTGGGGGGGCAAAATCCAAGTTGAATATATTGTCTACTCTTATAGGAATATGTATTTTTCAGGGATCCTTGTGATAAAAACCTTCCTGAGTTCTAAGAAAAGTTGATCTCTGCAGACAAAAATGTCAATTTTTTATACCTATTTCAAGAGCCATGCCCTAGTTGAGCACTATCCCAGGAGAACCACTGATAGAAAAAGGAGAAACTGAAAAGTAGCCAGGACATCACAGGGTGAAGATAAGAGAAACAAATGTTCTCCACTTCCCTACTCATCAGGAACAAAGAAGACATATGACAAATAATGCCCATAAAGATACCCTGGTGTTTGGAAACCTAACATGGGAACCACAGACTAATACCATGATTTATGCCACTAATAAGAAATCTGAAAGATGATATAACAATAACTCCACAAGGCCCTCTCTCTCCACCCCATTTGCTTGGGGAGAGATCATACATAATGGATCTTTAAACTCAGTTCTCATTGGCCCAGAGCCAGGGTGGAACTGAGCCTGCAGATGGCTCTTTTCATCATGGGTCAATGGAGTGGAACTAACAGTAACACGTTTCCCCTTTTCACTTTACTGCCAGGGCTCTCAAGGCCCAACTCTGATTAGCAAACCATCTCAGGTGCCTGATAGCACTTATACCTTTCGCCCAAATAGTCCTGTTTTTATTTGATTATTTTACAATGATACTAACTACCCCTTAACCAGTGTGATGCATTACTGGATGGTCTCCATTTTGTTTAGAAGAAACGATGAGTGATGTTTTTTCTTATGAGTCTGTGAGTTTATGTTCCCACCAATTGAGTGGAATGTTTGCCAGGGGGTAGTTGTATTTGATCCCATGTTAGTTTATGCCAATTGTGTTATAGCAATTATTATGATACAAAGGTTAATGAAATATCCTACAAACTTTGAAATACTAGTGCAAAAAGAAATAAAATCATTTCTATGAAAACAAAGTTGTATGCTTTAGTTCAATAGTATTCAGTTGCTAAAAATAATGATGTGAAATTGAGCTTGAGAGATGCAAGTGAAAAAGCTGGGGAGGAAATGGGTTATCTAGAAAGATTCCACATTCTGATTGCTTTGAAAATATCTTTAAGTTCTTCCTTCATTTTATGGAAACTAAAACTTGAAATTGCAGATTATGAGTGGCAGATCACAAGTGTGGCCAATATCCAAAGAAAATGTTTTTAATCCTATAGCCAAATATTAGTGAATAAATGTATATTTGTATACTTAAGGTAAAATGGAATGGTTAAGGTGTATATCTTTTATTTGTAATTTTCTTCTTAAACCAATTTTTCTTTTCAATTAACCAACTATGACATGTGATAAGAGAATGTATTCGTTAAAAATCAATTCTAATCAATTTTTGAGTAGGAGGATTATCAATATAAAATATATAAAAGGAATGAAATTGATATATATGTGCCTAATGAGTCTAATACCATTATTTCAATTTGGCAAAATTATCCTGGTAATAAGGTGATGAGATGGGTATGTAGGACACATATTTACTTACCTTGGGATTACTATACAGCAGACTGTCTTGCTACAGCCAACGCAAGGGCATGCAGCATTGGAATGATCATTACACAGGCTTAGAGCTGCAACCTCAGATGTGCTCAGAGACTGTTTTCATCAGGTTGCTATGGTAATGGAAAGATCTTGGGCTTTGCCATCAGCCAGATATAGGTGTTAGGACCCATCACTGGCCAGCACTAGTCATTCAACTTTTTGGAGCCTTGATTTCCTCACCTGCCAAATGGGACTAATAATTTTTTTCACAGATCTTTGAAGAAGATTAAATGCAATAGTTTATGGACAAGTATCTGCCATGGTAGCAGTCATCAGACATTCAATAAAGAGTACTCCTTCTTGCCCTGGTTGGTGTGGCTCAGTTGGTTGGAGTGTCATGTGTACACCAAAAGGTTTTGGGTTCAATTCCCTGTCTGGACACATATCTGGGTTTAATCACCCTGTTGGGGCATGTGTGGGAGGCAACCAATTTTACATCCATGTTTCTCTCTCTCTCCCTCTCCCTTCCTCTTTCTTTAAAGTCAGTGAAAACTGTATCCTCAGGTGAGGATTAAAAAAAAATAGTACTCCTTTTTCTGTTTTTTTTCCAAATGCATTGGCATTTGGGGTTATTGAATGGATACACAAACAGACAGGCTTTCACACTGTTGCTCTCTCTCTCTCTGTTGTTTTAACATCAGACCTTGCATTTGTTTCTTCTACACACATAAACATTACATTAAAGAAATGCATCAGCTATTGGCCCTTTAATACATCATAATATTTAAAATTTATAACTCTTCAGAATGACATCAAGATATCTCTTTACAACTGTTGCTTTTGATTCACTCATATAATGTTGCAAAGTCTCTTAGTTTATCAACCAGTTCAGACAAGAAAAGGCAAAGGAGTTGAGTTCTTAATCTCTAAGTCCACATGGATAAATGTGGTAAACTGAGGCACAGGTTCCCTTTCAGGGTTTAAGCTCAGCCTCAGTGCCTGGCAATATTTCAATACCGTGGCCTTTAAATCTCTACAAACTCCACTCTTACCATCACCTTCTATAAAATGAGTCTGGAATTGTTGTTAAAGAGGAGAAACCACCTTGTCAAAGGGCCCATAGATAGGACTCCATGGGCCACGCTGTTTTCTGGGCTTTTGTAAATCTAGGCCAGTATACTGCTTCGAGTGGTTGACAAATTCCACTGTTGCTTTCTTTTTTTTCCCCCATGAAGTTTAAAATAAACAATTAACCTATTTCTAACACAGTGTTTGGTATTGATTTAATTTAGCATGTGTTATTCATCTGCATGCCTCACAACGGTTGCTTAATTGTCTAAATCTTCCCGTGTAGAGTGCTGTCTATGGAATCTCTTTCCACAGAACACTCTTAGCAGAGTGTGGCTTACTATTTCCATAACATCTGTCTTTTCTACTACAGAGCAGATTAACAATTATGCTTCTTTTAAAGGTGTGTGTGTGTGTGTGTGCGTGTGTGTGTGTGTTGTGCTTTTAGGGGAGGTTGGAAAAGATATTCACTTCTTGTACAATTCGCTTTCTGGTGTAATAGGTCAGTCCCATCACTAGGTCAGGGATTTTGCTTGTACCCATAATGCAGCTGGCATGGCAGGATGGCCCTCTTTTTTTTTTTGCCTTCGTATGCCACAGAATGCCACATGATATCCATTACACATGATTGTCTGCGAAGGAAACAACATATGCGACCCCCCCTCCTACCACTCCCCATGTCACACACACGCACACATGCACACAAAGCTTCTTTCAATTGTGTTAAGCAGTAAAGCAGAAGGATTTTTTAAATTAGTGTTTTGTTTTGGCAATGGTTGCTGATGTGTTCATGTAATACAGTTTTAATCAAATCCCCAAAGCTGAAGACCTTTCAGCGTATCTTAGGCTGCACTGTGCAGGGCTTATTCCACTTGAAGTGGCCACCAGGGAGGTACAATTAGCTGTTCCCATGGAGAAGTTTGTTATAGTAATAAATAATAAGTAGCATAGGTAGCGATGGAATCAATTAAAGATATTTTTGACCATCTAATGGTTTATGGGAATGCTAAATAATTGACAACAACAAGTTTTGGGCTGTGTTTTCTATCTGCATGTCTCCTTGTAACTAAACATTGACCATGTACCTAGGACAGGGTCTGAGGTCACTACGCTTTCTGTCTTAAAGCCACATTGTCAAGGGTACTATATAAAAGACCACTGCAGCCCTTACATAACCAAGCGGCTTTGGAGAGGGTTAAAACTCTGCTGTAAATATTTGCTGCAGGCAGAAATCTAACATATGAAGCAGGAGAACAAATTGTGTTATCAGTTTCAAAAACAATCTGTTTCACCATTCATTTATTTATTTTTTTAACCCGTGTAAAACAGAACAATAGGAGTTGACTGGCTGAGAGGGCTTTGTGCTTTGTCTGTAGGTTCCAACAGCTCTGACGCTAAAATGGAAATTCTGGCAAGTGGGACACTGGTAAAGTGCTCTAAATGCTTTTGGCATCTTGACAGGTAAAAAAATCAAAATGGTCAAGCTACCTTGGTTTGAAATTGGTAAGAGTGCGGTCACAAGTTGCTTTATAAATAAAATCTCAGGAGGAAATAGGGTGGATGGGTTTACTGTGTGTATCCAGGGATGAATTGATATGCCACACATCACCTAAAGCAGGTCAGTGATCCAGGAGCTTAGCAAGAGTTACATGAAAAGACACAATGGTTTCTTTAAAGTTATTGACTAAGTGACATATGGTCTCAATGCTAATGTGGGTATCAATGGAGATTCATCACACTAAAATTTGCGCTAAATAAAGCTTGAATTCCTATTTTCATCATTTGATTATGAAAAATAGTTCTATCTGATGTCCAGTTTTACAAATGTTATTGTAGCTGCAAAAGCCCGTGCAGTGGATTGGTTACCATATGCAGAATGATTTCACTCTTTCCTGAGGATTTCTCTGAAGTCAACTCGAGCAATGCATTGTATAAGAGAAATACTAACTGCCTCTATAGGCTTCTGGGATGTGAAACATTTTTTTGTACCTTAAGTAAAATGTGTTTAATATAATAGTGCCTTTTACTTTGGTAAAAACAGGCAAACTACAGACCCTGGGCCAAATCTGGCCCAGTGTTTTTACAAATAAAGGTTATGGAAGCACGGTGACAGCCATTCATTTACCTATTGTCTGTGGCTGCTTTCATGGTATAATGGCAGAATTGAGTAGTTGTGATGGAGAATTTATTTTATGGACCTTCTCTACAATCATTGAAAATATTTACTTCCTGACTCTTTCCAGAAATGTCTGTCTACCCCTGACTCGTAGGATTCCATAATCTGATGATTTATAATTTTACCTGCTATGCTTGGCATATCCTTTGAAGAAAAAAAATTATTTGTCTCATTCTTCCCATCTGAGGATGATCAGATGATCAAAAAGGATAGTACAATGATTCCTAGTTATTTTGTGATCATAGCTATTAATCAAGAGCATCAGCAGTTATTAAACAGAGTGACATGGCCAACAGAGAGATAGGTTCTGTTGTAAGGATCTGGCCAGCTGCCTCAACTTAGCAGCTTGGTCACAGGTGAGAGGCACTTAAAAGTTTATCAGGATGGTTAGGAAATCCAAAGGAAAAAGTGGGTATCCAACTAGGAGAGAAACTAAGGAGTGAAAAAAGTAGATTGGCTCTTAAATTCAGAGGAAGTAAGAAAATATATAGGAACAAAGCAAAAGGCTCTAAAGGAATCATTTGGATGTGGGAGGAGGGTCTGGAATTCCTTTTCTTTGATGATGGTTCCTTGATGATCACATTGTGGAGGGTGGAAAAAATGTTCATTTCCATAGTAGCTGTAGTCTGTAGAAAAATGGGGCTGGTCCCTTTCTCCTTTGCCACATACAGCATGAGCTGCAGCGAGCTGGTAAAAAATGATAAGAGTATAAGGTGTAGAAAGGTGGTCTTTCTTTGTTCTGAGCCAGGAAATCAT
Source organism: Myotis brandtii (assembly GCF_000412655.1). Lineage (NCBI taxonomy): Eukaryota > Metazoa > Chordata > Mammalia > Chiroptera > Vespertilionidae > Myotis > Myotis brandtii. The sequence goes on from NW_005356674.1 coordinate 9,921,004, forward strand.
GCAACTCCCACCCACATAGTTTTAACACATTGACATTAACAGTGTTTCCTTTTAGTATCTGGCCCCAGAGTGAAGAATGGTACATAGTCTAGAATTGTCTCATTTGACAATTTATACATTTTTTTTCTAACTAAGTACAAATTAGTAAATGTGACCTGGGGTTAAGATTTCTCCACTCACAAGAGAAAGATTGTTCTATTGAAACTGTTTTTTTGAACATTACTTGGTAAACAGAAAAAAAAAAGAATCAAGTGAAGAGAAAGGATTGAGTGGCTTGAGGCTTACTTTTGTAGATGCAAAAGGGTGAAGACACCTGATTTCCAAGCTCTAGCTACTCAGCACTTCTTGTAGTCCTACAAGTTCACCATCCCCTCTTCCCTCTACCCCAGCATTCTCTCCCCATTTTGCCCAAAGCAATCTATAAATTCCATGCAATCTCTATTAAAATACCAATGGCATACTTCACACAACTAGAACAAATACTCCAAAAAATTTATATGGAACCATAAAAGACCAAGAACAGCTGCAGCAATCTTGAGAAAGAAGAACAAAGTTGGAGGGATCACAATACCGGATAGCAAACTATACTACAAAGCCATTATATCCAAAACAGTCCGGTACTGGCACAAGAACAGACATATAGACCAATGGATCAGAACAGAGACCCCAGAAACTGTCCTGTACCATTACAGTCAATTAATATTTGACACAGGAGGAAAGAACATACAATGGAGTGAAGATAGTCTCTTCAACAAAAAGTGTTGGGAAAACTGGACAGACACATGCAAAAAGATGAAACTTGACCACCAACTTACACCATACACAAAATCAAACTCAAAATGGATAAAAGACTTAAATCCAAGGTATGAAACCATAAAAACTTAGAAGAAAACATAGGCAGTAAAATCTCAGACATTTCACGTAGCAGAATTTTTGCCTATACATCTCTTAGGGAAAAGGAAACTAAGGAAAAAAATAAACAAATGGGGCTACATCAAAATAAAAGCTTCTGCACAGCAAAAGAAACCACCATCAAAATAAAAAGGGAACCTACTGTATGAGAGAACATATTTGTCAATGATACATCTGATAATATCTATATATTAATATCTAAAATATATAAAGTACTCATACAATTTAACAAAAGGAATACAAGCAATCCAATTAAAAAATGGACAGAAGATCTGAACAGACATTTCTCTAAAGAGGACATACAAATGGCCAAGAGACATATAAAAAAATTCTCAAAGTCACTAATCATTAGAGAAATGCAAATTAAAACCACAATGAGATATCACCTCACACCTGTCAGAGTGGCTATCATCAAAAAACCAACAATGAGTGCTGGCGAGGATATGGAAAAAAGGGAACACTAGTTCACTACTGGTGGGAATGCAGATTGGTGCAGCCACTATGGAAAACAGTAAGGAGTTTCCTCCTCTTTCTTTAACTTCTATTTTTATTTTCCGTGTTTCTTTTCTACTGGTAAAACCTGAGACCTTTCAAAAGTATCTATAAGCATTTTTTTACCCCAACCATGACCCAGAAGTTGTTTACTTTTGGGTTGTTTTCTAAAATACATTTTTATTGATTTCAGAGAGGAAGGGAGAGGGAGAAAGAGATAGAAACATCAATGATGAGAGAGAATCATGGATCGTCTGCTTCCTGCATACTTCCTACTAGGGATTGAGCCCCCAACCAGGGCCTGTGCCTTGACTGGGAATTGAACTGTGACCTCCTGGTTCATAGGTTGACACTAGACCACTGAATCACACCGGCTGGGCTACCTTTGTTTTATTTGCTTGAAATAGCAAATCTACTTCTCATTCTACTTCCCAGTCAAGACCATGCATTTTCAACCATCTAAAATGCCTTCAAACTTGTAATTAGGTTTTGTATAAACATTAAAGGGTTTTATTTTCCTTTTAGAAAAGGCTGTTAAGTGGGATTTGGGTGGGGATTTTTGCACATCCAATCTTTATGTTTTCAAATGACTTATTAAAAAGCAACAACCCACATACTTTTTATATAACACAAGTAAGAATGCAGCTCTCCAAAGTCATCATCCCTACCCAATGTTCTATAAAATTAGTAGAAGATTAGATAAAATTATTAATCAAAATGGAAAAAGTAAAAGAGGTATTTGTTCAAAGTGCTTTTGCCTTTGTTGTTAGCTAAAGAACTCAGAGATATGTCTGTTAGGGAACTCTTTTGCGACCTTTCCATGAACCAATATTTAATCTTCAAAATTAAAGCCTGAGGAAGAGCAAAATTGTTGATTACAAAATAAACTTGAAGTTACAATTATCTTTGAATGTGACATTTAATTTTTGTGCTGCCTGATAATTCATATCTACTATTCTTCTGCTAATATAATAAAGGTAAGAGTCCTGAAAGATTGAGGCATGGATTTTTGTCCATCAGGATGCTGGGTTTTTGCCTATACTTACACTTCCATATTCTTTCAGTCTCCTTTACATTGTCAGCAAGTTGGTAGAGCCTGACTAAGCATCTAATTTTGAACAGTCACTTGATCAACTGAGAGCCCTGTAACTCCTGGCTCACTCAGAATTCGTAGTTCAGACTTCTCCACTACTTGCCCTATGCCTGCCTCCTCAGCTTTATCTTATGTGGTCCCCCTTTTACATTATGGTTCAGTAATACAAAGAAGAATTGCTCAGATTGTTCTGTTTTATGCCTTTTCACGTTATGGTGTTTTTTTTAATTTTTTTTTTTTTACCCAAATCCATTATTTCTTAGTTATTCATTAGAACCATGCTTAGGAATTATTTCTCTTTATGAAGCCTATCTCAGTGCCTTACTTCAAATGAAGTTAATTACACCTTCCTCTAAGCTACTTCAGCACCTCACTCATATTTCATGTGTTGCATGGATCACACTGTCTAGAAATTATTCATTAAATGTCTATCTATCCCAAGGGCAAGTGCCATGACCTGCCTTTATTCCTATCACCTAACTTAGTAGCTGGCATTTATCTCCTTTGGTTGGTCTTCCTACCTCCTGTATGTGTTGAACTGAACTGACCAATAGATAAAAGCAGAATTATCTGGTTCTTGGGAGATCAAAAACAAAGCATGGACCTTCTAACCTGCCAAGACATTTTAAATTTTCAATATAGTTTGTCATTAGGTCTCTTAGAGTTGCTTTTGTTAGCTCCTATAAAGTTGACTGTTAGGCTAAGATTATCGAAGGTAGTGATTAGGAGACAGAGTGAATTTTAATTTTTTTAATGGCTGAATTGCAATTAGATTCATCAATTTTTTTGATTCATAGTCCAAATTTACTTATAGACAAAAACCTGATATAATCTAGTATCTGCAAAACCAACAAATACACATAAGTCCCTCCTTCTAGTGAGTCACTTGAATGCAAAATCAACTGTAATTCAAGGAACCAAAAACACTGAGGGGTGAGCTTTGTCAAACTGGACCAACTTGTTCTACCTGTTATGGACAAAGAAAGGACTGATGAGGTCCCAGGGTGCACAGAGTTGTACTTGGGGTTATAAGGAGCATTCTGTGTCTCCCCCTGCTGGTTGGTGGAATAACTAGGTAGAACAACCCCCAGGAGTCTAAATGGTCATGACCTCACAGCTTCATATCATCTGGTCAACTGACCCCTGTAAACTTTTAATAAGGAAGGTTGATCAGGAGTTCACATCAGGATATTTAATCTCATCCCCAGCTTTCTACTATAGTTAATTAGCACTCTGCATTTCTTAACAATTCTAACTTCACATCCCATTGAAATAAACCATTAAGAAACCCACTTCTTGCATATTTTAATTCCAGGCTATAACTACATTTTGATTAGATTAAAATTGTTTTAAAAAGGTTGTGTTTGAAAATAATCTCAAGTGTTACCACCAGGGATACCATTTCCTCTAGTCTTCAAAGGATTGTTTTAATCCACCAGTAAATTGGGAAATATGAAAAAAGAGAACTCATTTTTATAAACAATAATACTAGATAAAGTAAATCTACAGAAAATGCAGGGGTAAAAGATTTGCTCAAAATATGTTTGTATCATTCTATTACCTTTTTTGGTGATTATATATCTGACAGACTCAAATTCCAAAAGAATTTTTAAAAGACTTTTTATTGTGAGTATTTAAGTGAGTATTCGTGACAAGAGCTGAGAAAAGTCAAGATTCCACAAAGAAGATATTGTATAATAGATGGTTTACAAACAAGAAAATGCTCTTTTTCAATGGTAACAGCAAAAAACCCCTGCCATTATCAGCTAAAAAGCAAAGACAATATTTGAGGGGAAAATGAGAAAAAAAACCAAAAATGACTAGACTTTAGGTAAGATTAGATATGAGAATCAACAATGAAACATGAGAAATCAATGCAACAGTGGGGGAAAAAAGTAACACCAGAAAAAAAGAAGAGAAAGGAAACCTTAGGGAAGAAAATGGATTTTGAAAAGTAGGAAGGGCACATGGCAGTGTACATTGGAAACATCTTTGTAAGTCTGTCTGTGTAGTATGGAACAATATTTGATACTAATGGTAAAAGTGTGTTCATTGTATTTTGTTTACTGTGTTAGGGAACAGTGTTATGTCTTTTAAGGAGTGTTTGATTAAAAATAATATTAAAATTTTAAATTTTATTTATAAATATTTATTGAGTACTGTGTTATTCAAGGTATGTTAACTTCTTAAACAATTATAATATCACTAGCCTCATGCAAGGATTTACTTATTGCTGTGTCACAGGCCGGTGTGAGTCATTCTGGGATCCATGCTCCTTCTACCTTAATGTGCAACCATCTATAGCACATGGCCTCCAAGTTTGCAAAACAGAAAGAGAGAGGAGCATTGCTCATGAAAGATTTTACAGACCAGGCCTGGAGGTGTCTTACAACTCTTCTGCCAACATTCCATTGACCATAAATCAGTCACATGACTTTATTCTAACTGCCAAGGGGCTCTAGAAAACATCTTCCTACTTCCTGAAGAAAATTATAAGGTGGATATTGACTACCAACAACATTCTCTACTTGAGGTTCTAGAGATTCAGCAGTGGGTGGTGGGTTGAAGGAACAGATAAGATTCCTACCATTATGGGAAGGAAATAAATAGTAAATGAAGTAAGTAAGTTAAATGCAAGGTATATTAAATGGTGATAAGTGCTAAGTAGAAAACTAAAGCATCCAAGTAAGAAGGGTAGGAAGTGTGGCAGAACTCAGTTCCTATTTAAATAAGGTAGTTAGAGAAGGCTTCACTGAGGAGGTATTTGAGAAAGGATCTGAAGAAGATAAGGAAGTTAGTGGATATTTCTAGGGGAGACAATTTCAGGCAGAAGATATTGCAAGTCCAAGAGCCCCGAGGCAGGAATGTGACTGGAATGTTAGAAGAACTTCAAGGAGGCCAATGTGATTGGGGTAAAGTGAAGTGGTGGTGGTGGTGGTGGTGGTAAATTAATAGGAGATCAGGTCAGTGAGGTATTAGGGATGGCAGACTTTGTATTGCTTTCAGGCAATTGTGCGGACTTCAGCTTTTTCTTTGAGTCAGACTGGAAGCAATTGAGAAAAAGATTGACATGTATAGTCTTGCTTTTTAATGGAATCATTGTACTTGCTTGATTGATAATAGAACAAGGGGACAGGAGTGGATTCAGGTAGACTTACTAGACCATTGCAGTATTCAAGGTAAGACTGATAGCAGTAAAAGTGATAGAAAGTGATTGAATTACACATATATTCTGAAGGAAGTCAACAAGATTTGCCAATGGATCACAGAGGTATGGTGGAGAGAAGACTCAAGTGTGACGCTAAGATTTTGGGTCTTAGCAAACAGAAGAGTGTAGGAGACACAGGCAGTCTGACCAGAGCTAAATTTTTGATATGTTAAATTTGATGTAGTTATTGGGTATTCAAGTGGACATCTGAGAAGGCCCTGGAGAGGTCTGGCTAAGGATAGAAATTTGTTAGTTATCAGATCCTATCAGATGAGATCCCTGAGGCAATCAGAGAAGAGCTCTAAAGGCTGAACTCCAAGGCACTCCAACATTCCAAGGTTGGATAGATGTTCATTATCTACCAAAGGATATAGAGAACAAGTGGTTCGTGAGTTAGAAATAAAACCAACTGGAAGCTAAGGAAAGGAAGCGATTCAAGAAGGGAGAGATCAAATTTAACAAATGTTGCTGATAGATCAAGTAAAACAAGGATTGATATTTAAATCATGGAGGTCATTTATGACCTTGACAAAGTTTTGTTTCCATCCAGTGGTGAAAATAAAATATGGCTAGAGGCATTCAAAGAGAATGTAAAGAGAGGACTTAGGATAATGAATGTAGATACTTGTTTTGCTGTAGAAAGAAGAGGAGAAATAAGACATTGGCTGGAGTGGGAAGTAGATTAAGAGATGTTTTTCTTCTTTATTTATATGCTGATGAGAAAGATTTTGTAGCTAGGAGTTGTTGCTATTGGAGAGAGAAGGGAAATTTCTAGAGCAACTTTCTTAAGGAGACAAAAGCAGATCAGATCAAGTGCACAAGGGAAAGGATTGGCCTTTCCTGGCAGAGGGGATGCTCATCAGTAACAGGGAAGATGGCAGAGTTACATAATCTAGATCCAGGTATGGGTGGGTGTGAGAACCCATGGAGCGTCACATGTAATTGCCTTTATTTCCTCAGTAGAATGAGAGTAAGAACAAAGAAGGAGCTGTTAGTTATTTGAGGAGAGGGTGAAAAATACAAAACAGTCACTAGGAAAGCAGGAGAGCGAATGGACTGAGGAAATGTAGTATGATTGTCCAGCCACATTAAGGGCTCTCTTGTGGAGAGTGAGCAGGAATTTAAAGTGAGGCAAGTCAGCAGTCCTGTGTTTATTTCCAGCTTCATTTAGTTCCACGGGTGCAGGTGAGGATAACAGGAGGTTGTACTTGACTAGAGTTGCATTTTTCAAGTCAGTAGGCAAGAGAGAGAGAGAGAAATAGAACACAGGAGATGAGGACATATGCAAAGAAATGATTTTACTAATTGGCTACAGAATTTTACTTGGATAAGTAGTGAAGTGAGGGTATAAAGAGTTAAGAGACAATTTCAAAGGTAGGATCAACAGATTGTAGATGCCTATGCTGAGTAGGAATATTAGAGGGTGTAAGCTGGAAACATTGAAGATGGTGAACAGAGAGGAGTGAATTAAGAAGAGGTTATAAATTTTGATAACTACAAGGTCTAGGTCATGTCTGGCTGACATGACTAAGAGAGGGGCTGACTGAAATAGTATAAGGAAGAGTTCAAGGGAATGAGAAAACAGGGTCTGGAATTATCATCTGCATGGATATTGAAATTACTAAGAATTATGATAGGAGTAGTTTTGCAGTTAATGATACTATGTCAGGCACTAAAATATTCAAAAAATTGGAAGGGGATGACTTGGTAGTCCATAGTTACTTAGAGAAAGAAGGGATGATCTGCAATATAATGTGATGACAAGGAATTCAGAGCTGGAGAAGTTAGAGCTATGTTTAGAAAAGCAATTACAGAAATCTGTATGAGGATTAGAATTTGGGAATAGGGATTCCTGGTAAAATAAGGGGCACTCAGTTAAATTTGAAGCTTAGATAAACAGTGGTTACTTCTTTTTACTTGTACCCACCCCCATCTCACGACACCTCAAAGTCCAGCCAGGTTGTTGCATGTATCAATCATTCATTACTTTTTATTACTGACTAGAGGCCCGATGCATGAAGATTTGTGCAAGAATGGGCCTTCCTTCCCCTGGCTGCTGGTACTGCCTTTGCTCTGGCCTGGAGCTGCCTTTCTGTCTTCCCACGCTTCCCAGAGGCCTGGAGCAGCTGAGGCAGTGCGGAATGTTTGCATTGTTGCCATGGCGATGATGCAAGCATCCCGCCCCACCCCCGGCTGCTCAGTGCCTGTGTATGCAAATTAACCCACCATCTTTGTTGGGTTAATTTGCATACTCACTCCTGATTGACTGGTGGGTGTCGTGAAGGTATGGTCAATTTGCATCTTTCTCTTTTATTAGTGTAGATAGCATTCTATTGTATGGCTATGCTACAGTTTGTCCAACTATTTGCTCACCTAAGGACATTTGAGTTGTGTTTGGACTGAATGTCCTCCCAATATTCATACATTGAGGCCCTAACAGATGTGATGGTATTTGGTGGTAGCATCTTTGACTTAGAAGTCATGTAGGTGATTAGCCCAAGTTGACTAAGACAAGTTGTTTTCAGAATTTTGCTCTTACTGATAAAGTTGCTATGAACATTTTGTGCACAGGATTGCAACTGCCTTCCTAAAGTTAGTTTTCTTCTAAGCTTCCGTGAAATCATAGGTTTAGTGTTCTGGTTGTATTTCTTTGCTTGACTCAAAACAAATAAATCCATAATTATTAAAATTGTTAAAAAAAGTTCATCCATGGAAACAACATTGAGACACACCCTGCAGAATGGAACACACAAAAACAATATGGATAGCTTTTACACACATCATGCTGAGTGAAGAAAGCCAGTCCCAAGAGTCTAATTCTATTTATATAAAGTACAAACACACAAAGTTCACATATATGGTCAGAAGTCTAGATTGTGATTGTATCTGAAGAGTGGTCATCACTGGCTTTGGGATGGGGCTTTATGCTCTGATATTTGATCTGGTTGATGGTTCAATGGTCTGTCAGTGAAAATTCAGAGAGCCGCACATTTGTGAGAGGTGCACTTTTCTGAATGTATAAACACCCCCAAGAAAATCCAAGAAATGAACTTTAGCATATCATTCAAGGGCTTCCCTAATGTGGTCCTTTGATTCATTGCTGGAATCCACGATTCCATTTAAAGTTGCATTCATCAATAACATTTTATTTTCTAATGCTCCCTGAGAGGAAAGTGGAGAGAAGTGTTTCAAGCTTGGTGGCTTGAACAAACTCTCACTAATTTACTTATAGTGTAGCATTGATTTCATCTGTAATTCTTTTTTTCCTGTAATCGATCTCACTGTCAAAATCCAACCTGAGAACAATGGAATGGGTAAGTGGAATTTTTATTTATTAAAAGGGCAACATCTCAGAAATGAAATTACAATTTAGTTGGGATAAATTGTTTTATAACTTCATTTTTTTACATTAAAGCTATAATTGAGGGGCATTATATGCTGTTTATCACTGCAATGAAAATGTAGTCAGAATGAACTTCTTGAGGCTGTTAAACTGCCTCTTATTAGCATTGAAACTATACTCACAGCCCATTATCTTGGGCTATATTTTTTGGTATAAGAGAATTGCTCTCAAAGTGTACTTAATCTGAAAGGAATTGGATTATAATTGGAGTCTTCGTGAAAGGGGAATTAAAATTATTCGGTACTGTCACAAGGTAGCGACATACTGTTGGCATATTAAGAATATAGGAGCGGCATTGGAAGGGCACACTGGTTATCATCATTTGATGTCAAACAATGCTCTGCATTTCTGACCTAATCAATCTCTGTAGCAAAAGAGAGAAAAAATTACTTCCCATTTCATCGAATAGGCCCATTTTTTTTCAAAGAGCATTGCAGAGTTTTCATCATGTTCTGTTACCCAACCAGACATACCACTTGGTTCTTCTTCACAAGGAGAGAGAGAATATGAGAGTAAGAATTTCTGTATTGGGACACAGTAGGTGTTTCATAAATGTCATGAAATTAAATTATCAACAGATTAAAGGGAAACAGAATGTTCTCTCTAATAGATTATTTCAAAGGTAACAAAAATAATGACTAGAGGGTGATTTTTTAAATCATTTTTATATTATGACTAGAGGCCCGAGGCACGAAACTCGTGCAAGGGGCTTGGCCCTCGCAGCTCGGCCCTCCCAGCCCCGGCTTCATCCGGAAGGTCGTCCAGAAGGACATCCAGAAGGTCGTTCGGCTGTCTGGTCTAATTAGCATATTACACTTTTATTATTATAGATATGCCAGCCTAATTGTTGGCAACCATGCCTATCGAGGTAAAAAAAAAATACTGTCACATAATCTAGGTCAGAGGCTGGCAACTTATTCTGTTAAGGGCTAGATAAAAAATATTTTAGCTTTGTAGATCATGCAGTTGTTGCCACAAGTACCCAACTCTGCCACTATAACGTGAACGCATCCATGGATATAGCTGTATTCGAATAATACTATGAAAACAGACAGCAGGCTGGATTTGGCCTGTGGGCCCCAGTTTGAAGACCCCAATCTAGATGATTGCCTGGTAACTTTGTGATTGTAAACAGGAAAACAAACACAGGCTCCGAAGTCCCATGTCTGTATATGGTCATAAGCTGGCCATCCAGACGCAAAATATGGTTATGTTCTAATGGTATTTATCATATTATTATTACATTTTATGGTAACTGTAAGGTAACAATTTATTTTAATTATAACATACCAATAACAATTACAGTGCATTGTTATCATTACAAATAAATAGCAGCCTAGTCTTTTCTCTTTGGAGACATTGAAATACAAGCATCTCCTACTCTTAAGTAGATATACAAAAAGCAAGTCAGTATGATTTTTAAACAAGGAAGGAATTTAAACGTTAATTTGCAAGCTTGCTCCCTCTCCTTCCTTGAAAATATGCAAACCTCCTGTGTGTGTGCGTGCGTGCGTGTGTGTGTGTGTGTGTGTGTGTGTGTGTGTGTGTACTGACTGAAATGCAAGGCTGTAGGTGTGAGTGTTCCCCAACTCAACTTGCTGTTGCTTTCCCAAAGTCTAAATAAGGCAAGCTGAGAGTGGATTTAACTTTCTCTTGACTTATGAACAATTTGTTGCATTCCTAAAGCAGCTACTACAATAGGATATTGCCTAGGCTTTGAAGCACTGGAGAAATCCAGAGATGATGAGAGGGGACTTCTTTCACCAAGGAAAGACACTAGAGGGCTCTTTGCTGACCCATGGGCTAGAATTGAAAGTTGACTCAGAAATAAGCCATTAAGACTTAACTTGTGCCCCCAGTTTAAGAATGGCACAAGATACCTTGCAGTCAATTACTTGACTTGTCCAATTGCCAGATTCCTAATTTGCAGAAGTACGATATCCCCCTCTCCAGGGTTGACATGAGCATTAAATGAGATGAAATACAGAAAAGCAGTTGGTGCACTCAGCCAAGAACAATTTTGTCGCTCATGTGTTTTTGCTCAATTCCTGATGCAGTTACGACGGCTTCTTTTGTTTATGACCAGTACTAGGTGAATTACAGGCACAGCTAAACAATCACTGACTTATTTTCCCACCTTCCCATTTGTATGCCCCTTTGAAATCTGAAAGACTGAAGCCAGAACGCCAAACCTGAACAGAAATGCCATGACTTCTTCACATCCTTTAGTGTCACAAGCAATCTAGGGCAGCAGTTGCAGTGAATTTCCCAATACTTTTATTTCCAGTAGTTTTGATATTTAACACCATTAGAACATACAGTAGAATCCAAGTGCAGTTTCTTCAAGGTCAAAATATGAGTGTTTTTTTCCTAACTCAGTGTGTTGAATACCCTTTAGATGCAACGTTAGCACAGAAAACATTGACATGATGCAAGCATCTCAGTGCAGAGTGCCTAAAAATAAATACAAGAAATTCATATGCTACAAAAAAGGTTACACATTTAAATAAAAAAACAGCTTTGAGGCTTACAGATTCACGAGGTCTCACTATTGTCTTTGATCCCATGAATATAATCAATTAGAAGACACTAAATATAGTTGTACTTATTACATCTACATTATTTAGATAAATACATCGATCTACTTTGAGGCCTATTTGAAGAGTTTTATTTTGGCAGTGAAGTTTGTTTATTTCAACTGGGGCCTTATTTGCAAGGCCACATGATTTGGATTCAGAATTTTTGGATTCGAGTCCTACTCTGATCTTTTTAGGGCAATTTGGATGACCGTTTAGATGACCTTGGTTTCCTTCTTCATATGATTTAAAGGTCAGCCTCTGTTGTTCCTGCAAGATGACACCCTGCTTACTTTCTCCCCTCTCCTTCCACTAGATATGGTGCCAGGCATTCTGGTACCAGAGTTGGTGCTCTATCACTTTGTTAAACTGACGATCAGTTTATGGATGTGTTCTTAGGACATGAGGTAAGTTGGTATGGCCCTCCAGGCTTCCATGTTTATTCAATTCAACAAACACTTACTGAATGTCTAATATGTGCCAAACACTTTGGTAGATGATGGGTAGATACAACCATAAAGAAGCCAGGCAGGGACTCTGCTGTCCTGAAACTTACTGTGTAGTGGAGTACACATATCAGATAGACTGGAATTACAAACCCAGAGTGGTATGAACTCCAGAGGGTAGGCTGAAAGAAGTCACCCAACCCATCTTAGGGCATCAGGAAAACTTCTAGGATAAAGTGAAGCCTGTGCTATGACCTGGTGCTTAAGAAGGGAGAGTAAGAAGTAAGAAGTACTTCAGGGAGAGGGAATAATGCAAATAAAATCCTGGAAAGAGCATGATGAGTTCAGAGAACTAAAAGAGTTTTGAACTATGAGGCACTTCAGGGAGAGGGAATAAAGTGAATAAAATCCTGGAAAGAGGATGATGAGTTCAGAGAACTAAAAGAGTTTTGAACTATGAAGCAGAATGTGGCCAGAAAAGAGGCAGGGTAAGTGATCTTGGGAGCCAAGTTACAGAATTCAATCTTCATTGTAAGAATCATGGCAGGGATTAAATATTCATGCAAGCGTCTTGATCAGGAGTATTCTTTAGGAAAAATCATTTTGCCTTTTTGGAAAATGGATTAGAGTTGGACATGCCTGAGAACTGGGAGACTAGATGGGAGGCTAGGCAATAACATGGGTGGGAAGGGGAGTGGTCTCAGCTGGGAGGGTGGGAATGTAGAGAGGTTTGACAAATATGAGACCCCTTCAGAAAATGGAATTGGCTTGACCTGGTAACTGATTGGAACTACGGTCTGAGGAAGAAGCAACATTCAGAATGACTCTTGGGTTCTGTCTAGGATAGCTGAGCAAAGAGTGAGCACTGAAATGAGTAATACAGGAGGAGAAGCAAGTTTGGAGGGAAAAGCTGATAAAGTCATCCCTTTATTGTGTCAGTGCTTTATAGACTTTCTGTTACAGAGTCCTTCTGGATTTAATACTCTCCTTCTGCTCTTTCCCTCTGTAATAGCAACCATATCACTACACATGGTCAAATGCGTTGCCTAACTTTCTCAGAAAACAAAAATATGAAAAAGCCACTACAATGCGTGGCTCCTTCAGACCAGAAGCTCAGCATTCCCCAATTATTTAGATTTTCTATTAGAGACAGACATTAAATAAAAAGAAACAATTTGATGGCACTTAAAGGTGTAAGTGAATTTTGGAAGTAAACAGATTTCATGTGGATGTTCTAATAGTGGTGCAATAGGGGGAATAGGTATAAGCCAACAGTTCTATGCCAGTTGTTTTCTTAGGCTTTTACACAAATTATCAGCAAACCTAAATAAGGAGCCCACATAGGAGAAATCGTTTGATGAACCCAAATTATAGGAGAAAAACAATGGACTTTTTGAGACCAATTCCTGAGTTAGCCTTGCAAAAAATTAAGCTTCTTTCTGCCCAACATTTTCATTTAATACCCCCACTCTGATCTGCCACCTTTCTCTCCTCAGTTTTCTCAGTTCTAAGACAATGGAAACATAAGCATCTGGCTACGGCAAATATAGCCAGTGGTCTCCAAAGCACAGATTTTGGAAAAGCAAAAAAGAAAACAAATAAGAGGCATAGGACACTAACTCTGTGACAAAGCTACTGACCAGTGATGTTTACTAAGCTCTGGGATTGTTGACAAATATTTACTTTTTTTATTGCCCTGATCTGATTGTAACTCTTTCTCTGCAGCTTTCTGTTATGCCAGCAAATATTCCATAGACTATGAGAGGCATGGCAAATTAATTATGCCCCCCCCCCTTCAATGAGCCTCGCTGAAACTTCAGGATCCTTCTCAACAGTGTTCCAGGAGGTCACTGGCAATTGGTAGAAGTTGGCCAATGCAAGTGAATTTGAGTGGTCGGCACCAATTTTTAACTCTCCCTGTATCTATGTCCTTTGCCAAGTAATTTTGCATTTTCTCCTACTTTTCCTCCTCTTGAATGTAGGATTGGCCATGTGACTTGCTTTGGCCAAATGTATGTTATTAAACTGATACAAACAGAGGATTGAAATGTACATTTGTGATTATACTTCTGCTTGATTCTATTGGCCAAAGCAAGACACAAGAGCCAAGTGGGAAGAGACTAGAAAGTTACATGACAAAGAGTGTGGACATGAGGAAGGACAAAATGTTGAAGTCAGTAATAAAGTCTGCCACAAATTTGATCACTACTTGGTTTTTCTGCTAAAAATTAATAGTAGACTGAGAGAGTATACTGGAAAGTGTAAGAAGTGTAAATGTTTGGGTGGGGGAGGGTTGGTTTAAATAAAATGGTCAGGGAGGGCTTCTTAGCAGTGACATCCGAAAGGTGGGAAGGAACCATAGAGGCTAGAGGAAGGATGTTTCAGGCCTAAGGGCCTCAGCCAGCACACCCAGAATCCGAGTGTAACCTGCAAAAAGTTATCCTTCTCTCAAGAGTTGAATTTCAATGGATGATCTTCCACTGGGCTATCTGGCTTGGATTTTTATTCCCATTGGCTGAGTTGTCCCACACAAGGACAGACAGGGAATTCTCATGGCATATTATGAGAACTATAGGCCACCATAGCTTGTAAACATGATCAACTAGGAGTGATTATATCACAGCATCATTCATTATACTATAAAGATTAATCCTGGGGACACTTTAAACAGGTGGATTTGCTAGACTAGTATGTGTCATTGCCCGAGAAGCTTGCTTTTAAAGTTAAAAATGTTAAGAATTACTGCCCAATGAATACCAGTAACCACATATAAAGTCAAAGAGCCTTTGAAATAAAAAAAATGTGCATTCATGAGAAAACACAATTCATTTTTTTAAGGTTTACATGTGTTGTTTTTAAAATGTATTTACACGGTAAGGCAAGTGGAGGTAAGACAGAAAACTATTGTTGTGAATCAAACATTTGAGGCAGCAAAATGGCAAAAAAAAATGATTAAACTTTCTAGTAGGTTTTTTTTTCTTTTGAGATCATGAGAGCCATCCCTTCATCTTATAATTGGAAAATGAAATGAAAGTAGATTAGTGAAGTTGGGTCCCAGCTCATCCCATTCCATGAATTGTCCAATCAAAGAATCATGGCTGTTCCTAAGTACCGACTGGAGCCTGCTGGCTCTCCCTTCCCTTTTAGCAATGTTGGGTTTTGTGTCAGAGCAGAAGTAGAAGAGGAGGTGAAGAAGGAGGCTAAAATTCTCTGATCCTTGCTGGAAGAGTCCCAAGTCTTGGGTCAGGGGTTCATTGGAGATTGTAAAACTGTTGGTGGCTCCTGTTTCATGGAAGAGACCGAGGGGAGAGACAGAGAACAAACATTAGGAAAGATGAGGGAGGGGAGGTTGAGCATTCTGCAGTGACTAAGCAAGCAGCTGGTGTGTGGCTGGACAGCTTGAATTCTCTGCGGGTAGATTGGATATTTGGATGGAAGGGCATGAGTTGCTTGGCTTGGGCTTTCAGTGTGAGCAGCAGGTGTTATAATGGGCAGCCTGGATAATTTTTTTGAGGGGTTGGAGTGGAAACCAGACTTTTGCCATTGCTAGTTTTGTAGCAAAACATTTTTTGCTATTGTTTCTAGTACATCCATTCTGAGTCTCATCTGATGGGTTTGGGCAGAATGAAGCCATTTGAACAAAACTGGGCAGAACTGGGGGTTTTAGGAGGGTCATGTTTGCATATTTAAATACTTGGATTCTATGTTATCTTATGGCCATGGGCTTTAAAATGAGCAGCATTCTTTTTCAAAGAGCTATTATATTAAAATGTCTGTGTTTTTTTTTCTTTAAGAGAGGGAGAGCCTATGTTTACCTGTATTATTATTATTACTGACTTTGGCAGCTTTGGGGGTAGAAACAATTGCTATTGTGGAAGAAATTTTTGCTAATGAGGACAGCTATTACCTCATTATATTTTACCTGTTTCCTTTACAACTCTTCCTGTGACTTATACACACTGATACTATCTCCAAAGTATACCCCCAAAATTTCAGACAGTTTAAAAGTGAAATGCAAAAACAAGAAATGATAGAAGCACTTCCCCAGAACCCTCCTATCTCCCCGCAGAAGTCCAAATGCCCACACAGTGAGCTCCACTGGGAGACACAGTAAGTACTTCAAAGCCCAGCTGGCCTCGTGTGGGATGCTAAGAAGGTTCTTGCACATTTCACTCTTGCTCTCTGTAAATGACCATTTTACTGCCCTGACATTTCCTCCCAGAATCAGGTGGGAAGGATTTTCCCTGTGTGCCTGCTCCTTTTTGAATAGAATGCCCTTGGAATTGATGATGTAGTTGCCCATCCGCAGCCCGAGCCAGGCAAACCAGCAGAGCATTGCTTGAGCACCAGGACGGAATGTCTCACTGGTTGGGTAATGGTGACAATCTGGGAACAGGCAGTGACTTATGTTGATCAGCATCTCTGCTGCCCAAGCTGATAGCTGGGAAGCGAGCCCCTTGGCCCACAGAGAGGACAGCATGTTCCCTCTCTAGCTGGCTGCAGGGTGGGAAGCACTGCTAATCTGAGCAACGTGAGCCCGTTAATCTTGGAATTATCTAAGAAAAGGCAATTGCCTGGCACTTCCTCCGCACACAAAGCAGGAGCCGCTATCGGTACTGCCATCGGCAGGGTCTAATCGGACAGAGGCTTCAGAACAGCTGAATAATGGACACTCAGATACCTGCTGGTCCAGGAGATGCCCACTACCTGAGCTCCAGAGGAAAGTGGAAATGCACAGCAATGCATGGAGGCTGATTCTAAACTCTACACAGTTATACTCTAACTTTGCTTGTTAAAACACATATGCCTGGGTTCTTCTCTGAGAATTCTGAGTTAGCAGCTCTGGAGTGGATCCTCAGCCTTTGAATTTCTGAGGCTCCAATCCAGAACCCCCTGGGAGATGCTCATGTTGCAGGTGCAAGGACCACACATTGAGTTGCACTCTGGGGCTTCCAAATTAGTTGTCAGGAAGTTTCAGCTCCGCCCGGAAATGTCCTAGAACCTCTGGAATGTCTGACACTGGTTTTAAGTTCTGGTTGGCTTCATAAATGGCTCAGTGAGTATTAGGTTCAAAGCCAAAGAAATATGACAAAAACACAGCCATTAGGCACCTGTTATTGAGGTACCATTATTGGGGGTGGATAACAGGAGAGAAAGAGAGAGAGAGAGAGAGAGAGAGAGAGAGAGGGGGAGAGAGAGAGAGAGAGAGAGAGAGAGATGCAAAACATTTAGCTGTATTTATATTTTACACTCAAATGTAGTTTTAAAAAGATCTCCCTCTGCTTTGCAGAAGAAGATGATAAGTTAAATAAAAGTGCTGAGGGGATTCTACCCAGGCCGCTTAGGAGTTAAGCACAGGCCACTTTGTATTTACACACCTCACAAATGTTGATGATTTTGAGATGATCCCTTGATATTGAAAACAGAGGTGTGCATTGATCCCTGCTGTGACCAGGCTGCTGGAACATTTGACTGACTCAATAATAATTATCCCCACAGTGTTCTCAGGTGACTATTGTGGAATTGCTGGCTCCACACTCAGACCCCACCTCCTCCAATTAGTTTTACTCTCAACACTATTTAAAATGAGTTTTAAAGAAATATCATACTTATAAGCAAAATCAAATGTTAATGACCCATGTTATATAGTAACTGCAATCCAGATAACTGTGGAGCCAAGTCAGGTTTTCAAAAGTATGAAATAAAATTATTAGATAAATAAATGTTTGATTACATTTTCATGCTATGCACACAGAGGGGAAAAAAAGTATCAAACTCTTTTCTTGCTTGAATATGCACCATTCAACACATTTCTTTGTCTAGCTAAATTGTGAATGTGTTTTCAAATCCCACAACAAATCAAGAGGGGCTTGATTTGATCAAATATTATTGTGCTCGTCAGGATAGAACTGGTAATTTTGCAGTTATAAATGGCCCCACAAATCACAGCAGCTCACACTACACACCCAATGCTGGTCAGCACTGCCCATTAGAGTCACTCAGGGACCGTGTTGATGGACACTCTATTTTGATGTGTGTGGTCCAGGTTAGAAAGACAGGGAAAGGGCAAGATGCAGAGTCTCAGACCAGCAATTAAATGATTTTGCCCAAATGTGACACACGCCATTTCTCAACACAATCCACAAGCCCCCCTGGCCGACCAGGAAGTAGTTATGACCTTGCCAATCTTCAAAGAGAAAATGAAACACAACTTCCAAGGAGGGCAATTGGATATTAGTAAACAGCAAAAAAGTTGACCTCAGGTGCAATCTATACAATAGCTTGGATATGAAAAAAAAGATGTGAGAAAGCTTTTATTATTATTTTTTAAAATATGTTTTTATTGGTTTTAGAGAGAGAGAGAGAAAGGAAGAGTGAAAAAGATAGAGAGAGAGGCAACATCAATCGTTGCCTTCTACACACACTCCAACCTGGGATTGAACCTGTAACCCCGGAATGTGCCCTGACCAGGAATTGAACCTACGACCTTTTGGAGCATGGTATGTTGCTCAACCAACTGAGCCACACCGGCCAGGGTAAACATGGGAATTCTACAAACTACAAATTCATGTTAGTTTTATGGCTTGAATCCAGGCCTGACTAGAGCGTTCTCTGAGAGAAGCTCAGATCTCTCTCTTTTTGGAAAATAGTGTAATGAACAGTTCGATCAATCACTTTAAGATAAATGATTTAGACCACCAGGGCAAACCTCTTGTGCCATTAGTCTATAATATGTGCAGGGAAGTGCACTGTATGAAAATGAGACCATGATTCTAGCCTCATGCCCACCACTCTGTAACTTTAGACAAATTGCCTCATCACCTCTGTATATGAAGTGATTAGATAAAAAAATCACTTAGCTTCTTTCAGTTCCAAGATTCTGTGATTCTATGAATTATAATCTTCATTTGGATTTATATAATATTGACCAGAATATAGTATGATGGAAAAAAGAGATACTGGGAAATATTAATGATAATAGCTCTGGCCTTATAATGGAGCCTATATAAGTTATGTAATGAGTTCCCTTTAATATCATGTGTATTTCTTTTTGATGCCAGAGTTGAATGATCACCCCCAAACCAACTGAAATGCCAAGATTACAGGGAGCAGAGCAACGGTGATTAATTGTAAAGGACAGGGACTCTGGCTTTTCACCTGCCTGGTCTCTGTAGCTTTCAGGGTCCTGACTATTTGGATCAATGTTTTGCTAATTACAGACTGTCTTTGTAAGGCTCCAGCTGCTCTCTGGTGATTCATGTTTTTGCATTGATTTTCACATAAGCTAAGATGCAGTTGCACCATTTAAGCACTTGGAAATTGGTCATCAATGAATTATTTTGGACTTAATAGATTTGATAACACTTGGAGACTCTTTACGTTTTGATTTTTGGATTATACTACCTAATATAGTGGGAGCTGATGCTTGTGTCCTATTTATCTACATATATATAAAACTCCAGTAAAGATAGGCTCTGATTTATGACTGGACCTCTATAGGCAGCCTGAGATGAAATAACGCCTAAAAATTAGTTCAGTTTGCCACAGGCTACTTATTCACAGAACGTTTATCATACTTAGACTTGAAGTTGGCCCTGTTGGTGAGGTGATCTTCATCTTAAACCAGGAGTCCTCTGCACTGTGACTGGACCTCAATCACCAAACTATAAATCACATCAAGTCCTTTTGATCATAAGTGTTAATTCAAGAAAAATTGCAGTCACTAGGTTGTCTAAGAGATACCTGGAGTGAATGATCTAAAATGATGTTATATATATAT
>NW_005356674.1:9941243-9995153 GCF_000412655.1 Myotis brandtii
TATTATTTTGAGTGCTTATTTGGTAAGTGTGGAGCTTGATCTAGCTGATGTATGATTCCTGATTTAGCACTCCAGCTTCAAAGCCTTTTTCTGATTTTCCCAGGTTGTCCCTAGGCAACTTGGTGGCATGCTAAGGCACCAGGGAACACATTTTGGGACTTCTCCAGGAACCATGGTCTTGCTGCCTTGGACTTGCATTTCAGGATGTCGGTCAAGAGCCTGGACTTTGAAGGTCCTATCTTGGACCTAGATCCATTTTGAACTCTTTCATTTATCATTGCTGTTATCTCTATGTCTTTAATCCTGCTTCCTTATAGGCAAAATCAAAATAATTATACCTAACTTAAAGAGCCCTCTGGAGGAGAAATTGAGAGTAAGGCAATTAATAAGGTGGCTTGGCATGTAGTAAGCACACAATAAATGCAATTTCCTTCTCCTTCTCTTAATAAGCCACACGTCTTCCTCAGGGCTGCAAAGTTTAATGAATAATAGAAAAATTGATGCTGGTGTTGATCAGTCACTGATGTGGTGATATTTGGTTCTACATCTTAAATTTATGAAATAATTCATATGCAAAGGAAAAGAATTAACACAACTGAACCAAATATAACAAACAGATAAAAAAAAACCCCACATTATTTCATTCTTCAAATGCATTTCTCTCTATGTAACATGGAAATCCCCAAATCTTCCAGTATTGTGGGATCACTATCTTGGATGCTTAAATGAAAGTGGTTTGAATCCATCCTGTGAATACTCGTGTCCCCTTTGGAGATTCTTAGGCTCTGATTATTACTCTTAAATAACTCATTTTTTTGTCCTTCTTATACTGAATTCGCCAAATTCTTCGTATTTCTCCTTCAGTGATTGGTCTTTTCTCTCTACCTTGTTTTAATCCAAACTCTTGTCCTGGCTATCCCTGAAGCATCATGTAAGGAAAGCAGATGTGTGAACATATAGAGATAGTGCAACACAACCATCAATTTAAAAGTATTCCCACCACATTCTTAGTCTTACAAATCATCACTAAAGCCTTGCAATGGTTCATTTTACATGTCAACTTGCCTAGGCTATAGTACCCAGATATTCATAAAAGTACTAGGTATATATGCTATGAAGATATTTTGTAGATGTGGTTAATAGCTACAATCAGCTGACTTTAAGTAAAGATTTTCCTCAATAATGTGAGTGAGCCTCATCCACTCAGTTAGAAGGGTCTTAAGAGTCTAGGTTCCTTGATGAAGAAGAAATTCTGCCTAAGACTATAATATCAGTTTCTTCCTCAGAGTCCAACCTGGTCACCAGCCCTATCTTACAACTGCATAAGCCAATTCTCTGAAATAAATTATCTATCTATCTATCTATCTATCTATCTATCATCTATCTATGTATCATCAATTGCTTTTGTATCTCTGGAGAAACCTGATAACTGATACAGGCCCCTCTCCCATTTGAAGTTTCTTACTCATCTTATTTTCTCTTACAGAACAGGTTTTAAAGAAACAAAAAAAACTGATGGGAATAATTTGTCACACTTGTTATTATGAATAATACTGGCTACCAGTGAGTCAATGATGGTATGGACCAGACAAGTCATTATTCCCGTACTCTAATGCCTACCTCCATTCAACCACCTCTCTGTGGACTGTAGTACATCAAGACCACAACTTCAACAAGATTATGTAATTATGAAGGGACCCTTGTCAGGATCTCCTACCCCAAAACATCCCAAGTGAACTGCTTCAGTACCAGAAACTCTACTAATTCCTTTGGACAAAGGACTTATTATAGATTTATTCTTTGGAGAAAATAAACTGTAAGGGAAGCAATAACAATTCAGCTGCTAGGACACCCAAACTTTATAAACATTGTCCTGATTGATGGGAGAATGACAATGACCCCTATTTTTAATAAGGCACAGAATTGAGAATTGTCCCAGGGAACAGACCTGGATGTAGTTCCTCAGTGGGGGGTGGGGGGGTGGAACTGGGCACCTGCAGGATGTGGTAGAAAAAAGAACGAGAAGAAAGGTGGGAGACTGCCAAAGGAAGCGTCAACTCCTTCACACTTGAACTGGTTCCAATCACACCTGCTCCCTTTAGGGGAAGCCTTTCCATTAAACAGTGATTGTGACGACTTGGCAGGCAGACTGACTTTGGATGCAGGTAGATTATCAAAAGGATTTTTTTCCCTAATAGCTATATCCTCTCCTGCACTGCAAAATATTTTCTCTGCTCCTGCCTTCTTTCTCCAGGGTCTCAGAGGACAGAAAAGGTGATTTATCTTCCACTGTAATGTTAGCTCCTCCAATTGTTCCTTTGACCTCATCATCATCTGATTTCTCAAGGATTTTTTCCCATCTGTCTTCCCTTTCTCTGTATTTCCCCCCATCTTGGGTCTTCTCTCTCTAGTGTACTTAAGTCTGCCCCCATGTTGACAACAACAATAGCAAAATTGCTCACATCTTGCTGCCTCTTCTCTTAGCTCACTGTAAAATATGTTTATATTTTGTTTCCATCTCTTCACAGTACTTAACTCAAAGCAGTGGATGTGATTTCTGTACATCTGACTGTATTAGACCTCCTCAAGTAGCCTTAAACCAGTTGTGAAAAGCAGTGTCTTTTTTTCAGTCCCGATCTTAGTTGACCTCTTCTTAGCACTCGGCATGTCTGGCCACAGAGCACCTGGCATCTTTTCTCACTTTGGCATCCTTGACACTTGCTGATTTTTCATTTCCCCTTTACCGGTTGCACTTTCTCTTCCTATCCTCTAAATGTCAATCTACTCAAGGTTTAGATCTTACTTTTCTGGGACTGTATTGAGTCAAGAGTTATTCTTTCATCAAAACTTTATTATCTCGAGATAGATGTCTCTGACTCCTGATCTAGAACACGCTCCTCAATTCCACTTCCACAAAAAATCTCTGGTTGCCTACTGGTCACTTCCACTTGGAAGTTTATCTATCATTACACACTTAGAGAATCTGCGAACAAAGGGCTTATCCATGTTCACAAATAGTATCATCGTTTTTCAACTAATTATAAGAGGTGCAAACATTGGAATCCTCCCATCCATACCCACAAAATCTCTGTGAATCTTCCTTCATAAAGACTTACAGTAGATTCTTTCCCCACCATTTTCCCATCTTTAATCTTCAGAAAATTTATCTAGATTATAGTCCTGCTCTCTCCCCCTGATCCGTTCGACAAACTAGTGACAAATTATGTAGTAATATCTTATTTTTTCCAATTATTTTCTCCTCTATAAGCAATGGTTAAAGAATTTTCTTCCCCCTATATTCAGGACCTTCTCTTACTCAATCCTAATCTTATCCTATAAATGTCCATGTTCCAGTGACCTGTAATCATTGGGTGATGCATCATTACCTTGCATTCCTGTCTCCACGCATGGTATTTTTACTTCTTTGAAACACTTTCTGTTCTTTTCTCCTACTCATCCTTTGGCCACCACTCCAAATTTTGACATTTGTCTATTGCAGTTGCCATTTATGTTAGCATATATCTTGCTGATCAGGGGTCTTAAACTCTTTCAGAGTCAGGGACTAGTTCTCTGACTTACAAATTCCCAATATCTAAAAGAGTATTTGTTGCTGTTGATGCTAGAAAGCTTTACTAGCTTTGTTTCTGCAACAAAAAGGAAGCAGCATTTCATAGTGGTTGACAGTGCAGGTGTAAGACTTAAGTCTGTATTTCAACTCTGCTATGCATTACCTGCGTGACCTTGGTCATGTTATTTCAACTTGCTAAGCCTTATCTGAAAAATGCACATAATAATAGTACCTGCCTCAAATGGTTGTAAGAATGAAAGAGATAATATATGTAAAGTGTTCAGCATACTGCCTGGCACATATTAAGGAGACAATAAATGTTAGCTATTTCATAGTGCGTACTCAATACGTGTATGATGAAGGACTGAATTAGTATTGTATCGCTGAATTAGAAAATTATACACTTTATAATTTTAACATGTTCTTCAAGTCCTATTTCTACATTAGTTTATCAAAACTTGAAAGACTAAAATGAATTAAATGTGTATTGCTGAATTACTTTTTACCAGGCTTGGGCTGGGAAAAGTCAGTGATATTTATTCAGTCACTGTTGAGTGTACAATGCTGTAGGAAGCTTATAGTGCTTTTGGGTATAGATTAGACTGACTTTCAATTTCAGAAGAAAAGGCAGATTAGAAAAATTTGAGTCTTGACTCCATTAATAATTAGCTTGCTTATTCAGGGGAGTTGTTTACCTCTGTGAGTTTTTTAGCCTTTCTGAAATGTAGAAAGAATTCAGTAAACTATGTATTTAAAATATTCAAATACTGTGTTCTGTAAACAAAAAGGATATAGGATTGATGCCCTTACTTGAATATTTTACCTTTAAAAGGACTATACTATAATTTTTAATAGGTTTAAAACTATTTTCACTGATTTTATTATTTGAAATATATACTTTATTCGTTTTCTTAAACTTTGGATCTTTGGTTGTTCAGAGCCATTTTTCTGGCTAATGTATTATAAATGTCTGGGTTACTTATTATGTGTTAGGAACTGTGCTAGGCATACACAAATACATACACAAATAGGGAATATGATGGTGTCTAAAGTATTACTAAGTGCTAAGTGAACACAGAAAAGGGAGAACTTAGACCAGACACATCAAGGCAATTATTGCATGATCTTACTTAAATATTAAATTCAAAATAGTCAAACTCATATAAACAGATTGTAGATTGGTGATTGCCAGGGGCTGGGGGCGGGGAGGCGAAATATGTTAGTCAAAGGGTACAAAGTTTCAATTATGCAAGATGAATGAGTTCTGAAGATTTAATGTACAGCATAATGATGATAGTAATACTGTATTATATACTTAAAATTTACTCAGAGGATAGATCTTCAGTCTCACTAGACACACACACACACACACACACACACACACACACACACACAATGGTAACTATGTAGAGGTGATAGATAAGTTATTTAGCTTGAATATAGTGATCTTTTCACAATGTGCACATATATCAAAATACCAAGTTGTACCCCTTAAATATATACATGTTTATATGTCAAAGGTATTTCAATAAAATTGTTTTAGAAAATATAGTGTAATTAATTCTTCCCTTAGGGGGAAGTAGCAAAACTATGAAGATTTAATATTTTTCTTGGACTTTAGAGTTTAGGTAAGACTTTGGCCAATACACACTTGGGTAGATAATAACAGCATAAGCAAAAGCAAGGAGGCTTGAAAGTGCTATGGTATTCACAGTCATAGATACTCTGCTCTGATTACAACATTGAAGTGTGTATTTGTGTTAGAAGTAGTGGTGTGCTTGGTGTCAGCTCATACAAGCTCACTCATGAGAGCCAATTATCCACATCTCTTCCTGTCTTTGCATTCACTGATATCACATTAGTAGCTTGAAATTGGCCATTGTAGAAGTATTTATATCTGGAAAATTGGCACACACTACAAATCAGAATTTGTTATTGTTATTTTTCTTTAGAGCTGATTGTTAAACATTCATCAGCACAAAACATGATAGAAGTGGAAATTTTGACAAGGTTAATCTGAAAAGTTAAATAAGGTGATTTTGTGAACAGCTTGGTAAGACAAGCTAAGGAAGTTGACTTTTTTTTCATCCTCACCTAGGGATATGTTTATTTTTATGTTTTATTTTTATTTGAGAGAGAGAGAGAGAGAGAGAGAGAGAGAAATATCAATTAGTTGCCTCCTGTAGGCACCCACAACCTGGGAATGTGCCCTGATGGGGAATTGAACCCATGACCTTTCTGTGTATAGAGCAATACTCTAACCAACTGAGCCACATCATCTGGGGCAAGGAAGTTGAATTTTAAATAAAGTTTATTTATGATTTATACTAACATGGAGTCTTTCGTGGGCAGAGCCTTTAAAGAAAAATAAAACTTTGCAAAGGGGTAACACAAATATATCTAAACTGAAATTTGGTTTTGCAGGAAAATGATTATAAACTGTGTGAGTAGCTCAGCATTGACCATGATCAGGGTAAGAAGTAAAAACATTTAGAAAATACTTGGTTGTCTTGTCAGGTGAAATAAAATGTTCTCTGCAATTATTGAGAATTCTAAAAGTCATTTTTACTATGTAAACACTTCTTGGTGTTGCTGGCATTTCCTCTTGACAACATTTCATATTTCAGGCAATGACAGGTAAACATTAAACCTATAAAATTATTTTTTAAAAACCTTTTGTCCTTGTGTTCCTTTTAGGGAAAAGTGACTGGTGGAGTCTTTAATATGTATTAGAGAAGCATACTAAAGTGTGGAAGTGGCAAATTAGGTAACTCCCTTTAAAGAGATGATCAATCCCAGTTCTATGTAGCTTGTTGTTCTAGAAATAAAATAGTCAATGAGAGCAAGCTAATTACTGAACTAATCTTGAATATGGTTTAACTATGCTATACAATCTGAAAGGAAGACCAAGAATAAAAAGAGATCAAGTAGAAAGAAGAAAAAAAAATCCTATAGAGAAAAATGGCACAAGTTTGTACATGTCAACATTGATTTTTATTAATAGACTAGAGGCCCGGTGCACAAAAATTTGTGCACTGGCAGGGGAGGGGGGGTGTCCCTCAGCCCCACTTGTGCCCTCTCACAGTCTGGGACCCCTCAGGAGATAACCACCTGCTGGCTTAGGCCTGCTCCCTGGGTGGCAGATGCCAGGCCTGATCCCTTGGTGCCTGCCCCGCCTCCCTGGGTCATGCACACGGCAGGGCCGATCTGGGGGTTGGGGTGCCACCCCCGGTCGGGTTGCACACGGACGCCCGCCGCCCCGGGTCGCAGATAGCAGGCCTGGATGGCAGCAGGGCAGGCGGGATGGCGCTGTCCCGCCCTGCCTGCAGTATGCAAATTAGCCGCCATCTTTGTTGGCGGCTAATTTGCATATCACGCTGATTAGCCCATGGGAGGCGTAGCGAAGGTACTGTCAATTACCATGTTTGTCTATTATTAGATAGGATAATAGCTTTTAAAGTGTAGTTTTGAGGAAACTCTCTGTTAATAAGGACAAATGCACTTTTTGAGTGCTTATCATATGCCAGGATTTGTTCAACAAGTTTTACATATGTTTTCTTGTTTGATATTCTCACCAACTCTATATTTTGGATTATTCTTATTGTTCCTATTTTAGTATGAAAAGGTGTAGACACAACGCCAAAAGAAGAGTGAGTGCCAGATACAGGATTCAAACTCAAGTGATCTGCCACAGTAGCACCACCCTTCACTTCCACCCTATAAAATAGTGTTTCTCACAGTGTGAGCCCTAGAACAATAGCAGCAGCCCTAACTGAGAACTTATTAGAAATACATATTTTATAACAGAAGAAAATCTGTACAACTCACAAATACATGGTAATTTAAAAACACACACTGAACAATCAATGGATCAAAGAAGAAATAAAAAGAGAAATTTTAAAAAATCTTGAAACTAACAATAAAGAAAACAAAATAACAAAACTTATGGGATGTAGCAAAAGAAGATCTAAGAGCTGATTTATAGCAACCAATGCATACATAAAGAAAAAGAAGAGCTCAAATAAACAACCTAACATTACATTACACCTCAAGGAACCAGTAAGAGAACAGATTAAGCCCAACATCAGGAGAAGGAAGGAAAGAGCATCAACAATAATAAAATACTTAGGAATAAATTTAACCAAGAAGTGAAAAATATCTGTATACTGAAAACTAAAAGATGTTGATAAAAGAAATTGAAGAAGACACAAATAAACAGAAGAATAGTCCATGCTCATGGATTGGAAGAATTAATATTGTTAAAATGTCCGTACTATCCAGACCCATCTATAGACTCAATGCAAACACTGTGAAGATTCTTATGACATTTTTTATAAAAATCGAAAAAAAATCCTAAACTTTATATGAAACCATAAAAGAAGCTAATGGCCAAAGTAATGCTGAGGAAGAAGAACAGAGCAAGAGGCATTAGAATCCCCAATTTCAAACTATATTATAAAGCTCTAGTAATCAAAACACTATGTATTCGCATAACAACAGATACATAGGTCAAGGGAACAGAAATAAGAGATCAGAAACAAGCCCATGCATATGTCGTCAACTGAAACTTGACAAGAGAGACAAAAACATTCGATGGGGAAAGGATATCTCTTCAATAAATGATGTTGGGAAAAGTGCATCTTATACAAAAGAATGAAACTGGACCCCTATCTCAAAGCACTCACAGACATTAACACAAAATGGATTAAAGACACAGGTAAAACCTGAAACCTGAGACTCTTAGAAGAAAACATAGAGAAAAAAATTCCTTTACTCCTTGAGTTTGGCAAGAATTTTTTATATATGACACCAATCACAAAAATAACAAAAGTAAACAAGTGAGACTACCTTAAACGAAAAAGCTACTGCACAGCAAGATAGGTGATCAACAAAATGAAAAGATAACCTATGAAATGAGAGAAAATATTTGCAGACTACATGCGTGTAAAGGGGTTTATATAAAACACCTAATACAAGGATTTCATACAATTTAATAGCATAAAAACAAATAATCCTCTTGAAACCTGGGCAGAAAACCAGAATAGACATTTATCCAAAGAAGATATTCAAATAGGCACAGATACATAAATAGGAGCTCAGCATCACTAATGATCAGGAAAATGCAAATCAAAACTGCAATGAGATATCACCTCACACCTGTTAGAATGGTGATGATAAAAAAGACTGGAAATAACATGTGCTGACAAGGATGTGGAGAAAAGGGAACGTGTGTGTACTGTTGGTAAAAATGTATATTGGTGTAACCACTATAAATAACAGTATGGAGATTCTTCAAAAGTTAAAAATAGAACTACCATATGATCCAGAAATTTCACATCTGGATATATATTGAAGGAAATGAAAGCATTATTTTGAAGATATATCTGAACCTCCCCCCTGCCATGTTCATTGCAGCATTGTTGACAATAGCTAAGACATGGAAATAATCTAAGCGTCCAATGATGGGTGAATGGAAAAAACACACACATATGCAGTCATAAAAAGAAAATCCTGCCATTTGTGAAAACCTGGATGAATCTTGAGGGTATCATGCTTAGTGAAATAACTCAGACGGGAAAGACAAATACTGTATAATCTCACTTATATGCAAAAATCTAAAAAAAAACACCCTGAACTCTATAAAAACAGAAAGTAGACTGGTGGTTGCTGGAGGTGGGGCATGGGTGGTCTAAGGGCACAAACTTCCAATTATAAGATGAATAAGTTCTAGGGATGTAACTTACAGCTTGGTGACTATAATTAATAATACTGTATTGTATACTTGAGAGTTGCTAAGAGTAAGTGTTAAAAGTTCTCAACACACGCATAGTTGTAACTATGGGAGATGATACATGTGTTAACTAACCTTACTGTAGTGATCATTCTGCAATAAATACATATATCAACTCATCAATTTATACAACTTAAACATGCACTATGTTATATGTTAATTATAGCTCAATAATGTTAGGGGAAAAATAAGGAAGAATCAAGCAACAACAACAACAACAACAACAAAACAACAACAAGAACCCTGATTTGAAGCACAAAGAAAGAAATGCAGATTTTTAGGCCCCACCTCAGACCCAATGAACCAGAAAATCTGCAGTAGGACCCATAATCTGGATTTTTAACAAGGCCACCAAATGACTTTGTTTCCTGCTAAAATTTGAGAACATCTTCCCTATAATATACAGCCTATATTTTCTAAGGATAATATTCTAATGTAAGTGACCTAATATAAACAACATGTGGATGAGTGATCAGAAAAGCCTCGCATGTGTTAGAAAAGCAAGAACTGACACATTGTTCTACTTCCACTGTGAATGTGCACTTCACATTCCACAGTCAGAAAAAAATTGCACCCTGACACAAACTAGAACTTCACAGGATCACCCTGACTGGTACAGGCAGGTCCCAAGAAGAGTAAAGTCTTTACTATTTCCCATTATTTTGGACTCTAAAAAAAGAAAGAAAAGAAAGAATTTGATCCTGCTAGAAGCCAGGGATGCTAAGGAAATAGACTCATGGATGTAGACAAGGCCACTGTTAACATCTTTTCACACAGTGCATTGCCTTTATTTGATATATGTCTCTCCTCATAACCCTCTTAACTTCTCCAGGGCAAAGACACATCATATTTTCCTTTACATCCCCTATGTCTCATTCAATTTGATTTGATGGATTAGTTGATAGTTAGACTGCATGAAACATGAGATAGGGGTTAGACTGCATCAGATATGCAGAAATTAGAGGCAAAAACAGAAAGAACTAATCCTTGTGGAACTTATATTCTAGTGGAATATGCAGATAATAAATTAATAAACAAATAAACATCAAGTATTATGTAAGGTGGTAATAAGGACCATGAAGAAAAACAAAGCAGGACCAACAGCGGTGACTGTGGTATGCTCTTCTAGATAGGGTGGTCAGGAAAGGCTTCTTTGAGAAAAATCTCAGAGCTCCTGCCACTTCTTTGCAAAGGGGTAGGTGGATGCTTTGGATATGCAGCAATAGTCCAGAAGCCAAGGTGAGGTCTTAATGAATCTGCATAGAAGTGTCCGGTCGTGTCTTAGCTTGGGTTCACCCAGAAGCTGCCTCTGAGACATAGATTTATTCTGGAGGTGACCTCAGGAAACACCAGTAGGCAAAGCAAGCAACTGGGACAGGTACACGAAGGTACCCAATATATGTGGGTAACTGGAGCCAAATCCCACTGGGGAACTCTGGGGGCCAGTGTAGAATGTGCATCTCAGTGATACCCAGGAGTGTACCAGTAAATGCTTAAAGATTGGTTCTCTGGGGATAAAAATAGCCCTGATTGTAACATTTGCCCATTTATTTGGTGTAAATACTCCCACCATGGCCTATTTTAAGCTACCTAGGTGACATCACTAAGTATGGAGTTGGAAAAGATGCACAGTAGCATAGCATCCCATAGGATTTCCACCATCCAGATATAACAAATATAAATAACCCTAAGAGCACAGATACTAGTCAAATCTAGTAAAACAATTAGGAAGTGATACACTTGAGTATTTATTACCTTGTTTTAATATAATTAGCTTAATTGAAATATATTTAAATTTTCAGTAATAACTGTTACTGTTTAACCACTGGCTCACAAAACTCCTGAAAATGTAATGTGAGCTCTTGCACGCTGGTGTGAGTGGACTCCAGCACATCACTGGGGTATCCCTGCGGAGGGGAGGCAGCTGGGGTAGTTTTCAGACTGGTTGGTGGCTCTTCCTGAGGGGCTTGATTCTCTCTTTGGGATAGTGCCCAGTGAGGACAGAACCAGCACTGGAATCCAGAGAAAGCCCACACAATAGGTGGCATTGGTAAGCCCCAAGAGTGGTAAGAATACTAACAAAGCCTTCAAGTAGATAGAAAAGATCCTGGGTCCCAAAAGGTAAAGGCACGTGAGCTGTGCTTGCGTTAGTAGAATTTTCAAGCGTTTCGGGATCACCTTTAGACTGGATCTTGTTGAGTGCTCCCTTGTCTTATCTTTGTGGTAAAAGTCGAACACACACAGCAGCTGTGGTGTGTTTGGAGAAATAAAAGAGAAGTGGCAAGACGGGGAGAGACTAGTAGCTGGAGAAATGAGGATCAAGATAATTTACGGGCACTTAGAAGTCAAGAATAGCCCAGAAGGAAACACAAGGCCTCTGCACCAGCCATGCCAAAATACCCCTTTCCCCAAACACCCCACAGGAAGTTAGTCCTCACAAAGGGTCTGGGTAAGATCTTGCTGATCCGTACATGCAATCAAAGTAGCAAAATCCTGTGCAACACAGACATCTTTAAAAGATGGAGACTTGGTGAGTCATAAACATATTGAGCAACTGCCTGGGTTGGTTCTTTCACCTTTACGTATATAAATATTCTAATCGTCATCGACATTTTAAATCTGATATACATATATTCAATACATATTTACTGAGCCCTTCCTAGATACCAGACATTAGCCTGGAATTGTTGCAACAACCAAAAAATCAGTACGATTACCTTATCCATTAAGGATATGGCACCTTGTTGCACTTGAATAACAGAAAGGCCTTCATTGGTTCAAGGCACATTTCTTTCCTGTTTGCTTGCCTTTCCCAGGAGATGCAGTATAACTAGCCGTGCAGAATTAATTGCATGTTTAAAGGTATTGGGGTCTGTATTAAGGCCAATTTCAGCTTCGAAAATGTGCCCTAGCTCTAAGCCAAACCACCAGTTATATAAGCCATTGTTCTAGTTACTGCATGACTCCTCTATCTTCTCAGGAACAAGCTTCTTCCACTTCACATTACAGAGAAAACCAGAGCACACAGAATCTCAGCGCCGGGTAGAACTTCAGAAGCCACTGATTCTGTTATATGCACTTCTTCACAAGTCAGCTAGGCCTCTGGCTTCTCTTTGTAAGAAAACTTGAAAAATCACCATGGTGAAAAAAGCGTGGGATTTGAAGATGAAGACCAAGGTTAATTCTAGCAATTTTTCTGCTCAAACATTAAAAAACAACAACTAATTATTGGTCATTTACTCTCTGGCCCTATTCTAAGAAATGCAGCTATAGTGGTATCCAGAAAAAGTTTCTGATATCATGGAGCTCAGCTTAATTTCTGGTGGGGGAATAAAATAATAATCTTACAACTAATTAGTGAACTGATAAGTAACCAGGATAATTTTAAACAGACATTATGTTACTGTAGCAGAGATGGTTGTCCACTAAATCGTGCCTTTTTTTTTTTTTTCATACTGCACTCGTAGCTGGGAAGTGGCTGGACAGTCCTTGTAGCTGGTTGTGTGGTCATGGGACTCACTCTCCCCCAGTGGAATGTGAGTGAAAACAATGTGTCTCACTTCGAGGCTAAGTCTCTCTTTCTGTCCCAGCAGCTAAACAGAAGTTTGGAGAAGGGCAGAGCCACCATATGGAAGCATCCTGGGTCTTTGCATCATTGCAGATAGAAGATTCACCCTTTAGTCAGGCATACTCAATGTGCTGCTGCATGTGAGAAATACATGCGATATTGTCTTTGAGCCATTCTAACGTTGGGGAGTTGGGTGTAACTCTGCTGAAAACATAACAGAATGAACTGCTAGAGAACAACAGAGGGTTGAGCTGAGGGCAATCTGGCAGAGTGATAGAGGAAGACCTCTCTGAGATGACATTAGTGATGCTAATGTGTATACTAAGTTCAGTCATGTCATGATCTGGAGAAGAACATTTCAGGCAGTCGGAATAGCAAGTGCAAAGTCCCTGAAGCAGGAAGTGGTGTAATATGCTAGTGGAACATACAGAAGACTCATGTGACTGGAGCAACATGAGCAGTGGGGAGACAGTTTTAGATGAGGTCTGAGAAGTCAGCAGGGATGAGATCATGATCTAGGCCATGATCAGGAATTTGGATTTCATCCCAAAGCCGTTGGAGTGTTTTAAGATAGATAGAAACATGGACTATGAATGGATGTTTTAAAAGGAACACTCACTGCTGTGTGAACAGTGAAGCAGAACAAATATAAGATTTGCTTCTTATGAGAGTTAATTTTCTATGTCAACTTGACTGGGAAAAGAGTTGCCCAGATAGATGGTAAAACATTATTTGGGGTGTATCTGTGAAGATGCATCCTGAAGAGATTAGCATTTGAATCAGTAGATTGAGTAAAGAAAATCCATCTTCTCCAATGTGGCAGAGCGGTGGGGGCTTCATCCAATCTGTTGAAGGCCCAACAGACAAAAATCCAGGGGAAGAGCATCTCTTTCTCTCCCCACCTTGAACTGGAATGTCTATCTTCTCCTATCCTTGAACATCAGAGCTCCTGGTTCTTTAGACGTCAGACTGGGACTTACACTAGGCCCCCACTGCTCACCCCATCTTAGGCCTTCAGGATCAGTCTGAATTATACCTCAGGGTTACCTGGTTCTCCAGCTTGTAGATGACAGACTGTAGAAATTTCTTAACTTCATAACTGTGTGAACCAATTTCTATATATATAAATTATATATATATATGAGGATATATACATATTGGATATATATATTGTATATCTATCTATCTATCTACCTATCTATACACTAGAGGCCCGGTGCAAAAATTCGTGCATGAGTGGGGTCCCTCAGCCTGGCCGAGGATTGAGGCCTATTGGGGGTCCAGGTGGCCAGGGGGAGGGACCCTGGGAAGTTGGCTGACCGGTCCCCAATTGGGGCCAATGGGGGAGGTTGGCCAGCTGGAGGGGGGGGGAGAGGCTGCAGGAGGTTGGTTGTGGGAGCACACTGACCATCAGGGGGCAGCTCCTGCATTGAGTGCCTGCCCCCTGATGGTCAGTGCATGTCATAGCAACTGGTCGACTGCTCATTCTGATCATTCCGGTCATTCGGTTGTTATGGTTGCTTCAGCATATATCATCTATCTATCTATCTATCTATCTATCTATCTATCTATCTATCCATCCACCCTATTGGGTCTGTTTCTCTGGAGGACTCTGACTAATAACACTTTTAGAATTAGTTCAAATCCTTTACCATGTCGGCAAGGTCCTCTATGATTTTGTTCTGATTCCATCCTCATTGCTCACTATTGTCCTTCAGACTGTACTAGTCCTAGTCAACTTTTTTCAGTTCTTGCTTTCCTCTTCCTGTGTAACTACAGGTACTGAACATTTTGCCTGAAACACCTTTTCCCCACAGCTCTCCCTCTCTCCCTACTCCTACATGGGGCTCTACTCAAACTTTCCAGGCCCATTTTGAGCTCCAGTCATTTTTATTTACTTTTAGATCTAAGATTATGCCATAGTCTCCCTTATTCCT
Organism: Myotis brandtii; assembly: GCF_000412655.1. NCBI lineage: Eukaryota > Metazoa > Chordata > Mammalia > Chiroptera > Vespertilionidae > Myotis > Myotis brandtii. Next base: position 9,956,108 of record NW_005356674.1, read on the forward strand.
GGGCCTTTGAATGTGATATTTCATTCCACCTCGGTCTTGTTGACTTCTATTCATTTTTCCAGTCTCAGTTTAGCTGGAGCTTCTGACAGTGGGTAAGGCACTCTTCTGTTCACAGAAGCCTGTAGACTTTTGAAAGCCTTCCCCTTTCTCCCAAGTGTGGGTAAGGCACTCTTCTGTTCACAGAAGCCTGTAGATCTTTGGTGTTTACACTGCATTATAGTCACTTACCCACTGGGGAGGAAGCTCTGTAAATCAAGAGGAATCTTTGTTTTTATCATGTCTGTTGCCTATTGGACATTTAACAAATAGTTATTGAATGAAATAATAAAACCAATCCAACACTAAGTTCAAAGGACTTTTTCAAGCCTATAGATGAGAGACGAAGCCATGATTCAGAAGCTGGGGAGAAATTCAATTGAAATGGGACAAGGTCGAGGAAAGGTCACTGAAAATAGTCTCATATGGTAAGGTACCTGCTCAGTGGTGATCGGTGCAAGAATATTTTGGCATATTTCAAGGTATAGAGTCGAGCTCACCTCTGCCTCACAGAGAGCAAATTGACTGTGACAGCACTTTGTAAATTGGAAAGCATCTCACAAATATTAAATGATATTTTAATAACCTACACATGTATTATTTATTGTTATCATCCTTGTTATTATTAGCACTTGTGATGGACTCATTTCTCCATCCAAAAGATTAAAACATCTTGGGAGTTTTCTTAAACATGCACGTGTTCTTGTCTGGAAGAATGCTTGGTGATAAAGGTCACTGTGAACTTATCGAGGAGCTCAGTGGGATGGAGGAAGCATTTATTTATGTGTATTTATGTGCTTATTCACTGATGGCTTTGCTGAGGAAAGCTATATTGTCAAGTGCCCTAATTAAGAAATAATAATGTAATTGATTTTTTATGGATTATCTTCAATCGAGTCCCTTTACAACAGCAAACTCTCATTGACTACTGGGGTAATTGATGGCTTCTCAGCACAATGCCCTTGGCTGATTGCAGAGCCGTGGATGATGTCTGACGCTTTCTCACAATGGCGACCCCTGGAAAGGCAGCAAGCTGAAGGGGCCAGGGTACTGTTAATTCACTCAGTAACAAAGGTCAAGTCACTTTCATTTTTGTAGAATGAGGGGGCTGAACTAAATCAATGGTTTAAAAACTAAAAATAAAAATTCATCCAAACAAATTTTACTTAAGATCTATGTACGTAACACGGAACCACGTGGTGTAAAAATGAGGCTGGGAAATGCAGTTTGATTCAGCCTGGGTCTCCTACCACCAGAGAGGACCAGGATATACAGTTTGAAAGCTGATGGGCTAGATGACCTCCAAGCACGAGTCCAGTTCTAAATTTCCAGGATTCTGTGAAATGACCTCAGTGACTTGGATAAACCAAAATAACCATTTGTCTCACCTTGGAGTACATGTGTCAAAGCACTTGCCTCATGGTCCAGTGAGAATATCAAACTTGGCTCAGAACACCTAGGCGGTGGCAATGGTTCAAGCTCAGTGAAACAGTCTATGCCTTTGACTTGAGTGATTTTGTGTGAGTAGGCTAAAATTGAGATTATTTTGATGGAGACACTTGGGAAACTCGGGGCATTTGAAATGCTGTCTTAGGAGCCAGGTGAAAAAATGCCACAAGTGGGATAGAGAGCCCCTCTCCCTGTTGTTTTTCATGGATCTGTAAGCGGATTCAGTTTTGCAGCAGAATTGGAACGGATTGTCCAGAGCAGGAAGGTCTAGCGAAGGTCACACTTGGCAGCCACGTGATCCAAAGACCTCCCTCAGATGAATGAAGCCACTGGGGGTGGGGGTGGGGTGCTCAGAGCAGAGCTTTGTTTATATATGTGCATATCTTATTTCCCATTTTTAGCTAATACTAGTAATTGGATAATATCCCTGAATGAGCTTCTAGAAAATATTTCTCATGGTAGGTAATCTACAAGTATCTCTTGAATGAATTAATCTTTAAACAGATGAATTTATTTAAGCAGACTAAGAAGATTTAATTATTTTATCATAAAATTTAGCAAATAGCTGGTCAAAGAAATGTTTTTGGAATTTTTTATTATTTAACCTTGTATCACAATGCCTGGCACAATGCTTTAGGATAAAATACTTGACTTTTATTTAGAGAATACCCTAGTGCTAAATCTATCAAGCAACTTATTATTATACGTTTGGCTAATGGAATATCAGCATTGAATTTTTGTTTTTTAATGAGAAAGGCAGTGGTTCTGTTACTACCATGGAAAAAATATACCCAACCGAAAAAAATCTAATACAGTATAACTTTCTAGATTTTTCTATTAATAGCCCCAGTGAGTGCCGACGAATGTTTGGAGTTTACCGCAATGCCCAAATCAAAACCCTCAAATGGTGTGACCACAAAGGCTGTGAACTCTCAAGCCAGTAAGCTAATGGACAAGATGCTAAATATCAACTTAGGACCAAGATATATTTTTAATTACTGTTGGCGTTTTGCTCCTGCTTAATCCATTACATAGGAGCCAACCCCATGCCTTTTTTCCAATTTCTGACTTCATCCATTGCTGGGACTCAGCTTCAGCCAGTAACATTAGGTAGGAGGCCAACCACTAAGGAGGGTGAGTGATTGACCTGGATGACACATCTGTACCACAGACAAAACCAAATGAACCCAAAGCAGCATACAGACAAGGTCTTCAGATAAGCGCTGCTAATGTTTTGCAGGATTTTATGGTTCTTAAGCAAGATGCTATATTGAATTCCAGATTGGGATAAGATCTTTATTTTCTCTTTTCTTTTCCTGATAAAAGTGAGATGAAAAGCATCATTGTGAAAAGGGCCAGGCCTAGGAGACAAAAGACTTAGGGTCAAATCTTTGCACTGGGTAACACTAGATGAGGCATTGAATCTTTTGATCTTTGTCTAATTTCTAAAATGAAGATAAATACCATCTCTATTTTTTTCATTTGCATAATGTGAGGGTCAAATGGCAAAAAGTACTGTATACATCAGAAATATTTTTTCGGTAAAGGGTAATGACTCTATTTTTCTGATCAACATCACAATCCCAGCTACCAACGACGTGTAATGGGACTATGTCTATTTTTCCATGGTGATTTTCCTTTTGCTCATTTTTCTAAACTTATTTATCCGTCTCCTAACACTGGTCCCAGTCCGATTTTTTTCCCTGTCAGATGTTCATATCAATTCCCCTAGGTACAGATTTCTCTCTCTAGTGTTTGATGAAGCACAGCCCAAAATCAAAAGTGTAAATAAGCAGTATTTAGCAAGTGCTCTTCAAAAATCCACTTTTCCCTTTCTCCCAAAATCTTCTAAGAAATTATACCAGTCAGATAATGCCATGTAACAGACATTCGCACACCACATTGTCCTATTTCTTCCCTGTCTGTGAGTTACTTGGGGTTGGAATGTCTAGGCTGAGCTCTGTGGGTTTAGCTACATGTCCAGCTGGGTTTGGTATTTTGCTCTCAGCTGGTGTTAGATCTGTTCTGCATGTATTCAGTCTGGGGTCCTGGCTGAAGGGGTAGCAGCTACCCTGCTGAATTTTTTCCCCATTAATATGAAAGAGGTCTACTCTGGCAAACACAATTGAAACAGGTACCTGGGTAGATTTGGCCTCAAAGGATGTTGGGCAAAATGCTTATTTTGCAGCTAATTCTATCCTAGTAATTCTCTCCTCAGATAAAATGTTCATTTTTATCATACATTTCATCATATGTTTTCAGGTGGACCTTTTTTGTGTGCTTTCAAGCTTATACTGACCACCATCACAATTTGTTTACATGGTTGAAAACCACACTGTTAAAACTTTTGTGTGTATGTATGGGTGCAAACAAATGTGCATGAACTCTTTTGCTTGCTTGTTGTGGAAGGTAAATTTTCTTCAAATGTTTTATTCTTAATTCTCAAAGTCTTGAAAAGTTAAAACATAGAAACGATATTTTAAAGCAATTATTAAGACAAAATATGGGTACAGGAATATCTGAGTGGAAATATAGGAAATTTTTTCTCTGGGTGTGAGTCAGTGAGTGTGTCCTGAGAATGAAAGTTTTATGAGGGGAGGAATGTGTCTTTCATGAGTCATATCACATTCAAATTTGCAGACCAGGACTAGTTGACTACTCCTACTAGTGTGTTTGTTTTCATGATTGCATAGTAATCATGAAAATAAACCAGAGTTTATTCTACTGCTAAGCAGTTTTGGCCATTTCATTAAAAAACGCTTGAGTTGAATTGCATGATTTATCATTATGATACTGTGTTCTCAACTATGGTAGAAACATGGTCAGTTTTCATGACAGAGAAGAAAGTTAAGTTGATTTGTGATAAAATCCACTTAAAAGCTATCTTTTTTCTTTGAAGAACTGCTCAAGTTAACATTACAAATATTTACTAATGAAGAGAACTGTAATCATCACGCACGCGCGCGCCCCCACACACACATTATAAATGTCTACTTTGTAGGAAGGCTTCTTGTTTGTGCATTTAAATATTAATTGAACAGTATATAGATTTTAGAGGATTTATATAGATCTTTACTAAAAATTGAAGAAGTTTACTTACAAGATAAAATTAAGGCTTCTTTGCAAATGCTCAGTTTAAAATTGCATCTAAATGAATAGGTTTACCTTTCTTGGCCCTAGGAGACTAAATTCTTGTGGCACAATAATCAATACTTTTTCATGGTAGCATTTCCACCATTGAACCCACTTTAGGGTAGGCATCCAGGCTGCTCAAAACATAATCCCTGGAAGGAGTATGTCCAAAGCCAAGCCATTTTTGGTAGAGCATTTCTTGGCAAGTCAATTTCTTAAAAATATGTAGCATTCAAATCACAGTCCTCTCTCTCTCCCTTTCTCCCCGAATAATTCTTTTTAAATCTTAGTTCTAAAATCTTAAATGGTTAATATACAATCATATTGTTTAAATTAGCTTTAAAAGGTACCTAGTGCCAAGTCTCTCATTTGCATTTTCTATCTACCTTGTGCCCATCTCCCAATATACCCATGTTTATTAATTTTCTTATGGATATATAAATGTAATCTCTTATTGAAAGTTTTATTTTGCATCCCATCTCTTTATATTACAAATATGCAAGAGTATATATTATATATACTTGTCCGTATACATATACCATACACAAAATCTGTGTCGGTTATGTACTGCCATACTACAAACCACCTCAAGACACAGTAGCATAAAACAATGTATTATTTCTCACTATTTTGTGTGTTAGGAATTTGAGTAGTGCTCTTCTGGGCCTTTCTACTGCTCTGTGGTGTCAGCTACAATCAGTTATTTAGCTTCATTCAGGTACTGACAGGACTGAGCTGAAAGGTCTAAGAAAGCTTTGCTTACCTCTAAGAAAGCTTTGCTTACCTATCTGGATTGTAGCACTATTCCAGGTAGCTTCTCTCTTTCCAGATGACTTGGACTTTCTTGCAACATGGTAATCTAAGGGTAGTTACTCTTTTTTACATGGCATCTGGCTTCGTAGCGAATGTGCTAAGAGGTAAAGGTACAATTTCTCAGGTTCTAAATCCTTGTGTCATAGTAATCAAAAGGTCCAACAACCACCAGTGGACCATATTTGAGATTTAATAATTTTTCATGATTGCTTTTCCATTGATGGGTCCATTTTAAGATTACCTTAGGACTAATATCTTAAGTCTGAGCCACAAAAGAGCCATTCCTACCAGATTCCACCGGATAAAACAAGGCCCCAAGTCACCTCTGCTTCCAGGGGAGGGAAATAGGTTCTGTCTTTCTGTTCTTTTAGTGGAATAAGTGGCAACAACTTTGCAGCCCTCTGTAATTCACCACATCTCTGTTTTATTTTATACATGTTTCAAAGCTCATGGACACCAGCCAATCAGAGCTAGAAAGATGTCTGCTAATATACTATGAAAGATTTGTTTTCAGTTCTCAAAAAATAATCAAGTTACTGGGAAATACTGATGTAAGAAGCAGCACTTTTAGAAATAAAAATAGTTGTTTTATTTTAAGATAAACCCTTCATCACCAGCTCATAAGTTGGCTTTAAAGCCCATATTTTTTGTAATACAATGTGTTGTTAATTTTAAAAAACAACCTCACTGAAGTATTTTTAATCACTGGGACATGTCCTGACTGCCAATTTGTGGAAAGGCCAGTTTCTTCATGCATGTTTTGACATATACATTAAACCCTCCCTTACTATTCTCCTGATGAATCTAATTCTCATCAAACCTGTGACATAACCTATAACTATCACCAGCTTCTTTGTGGGAGTTTACGATCGTTGTGATATATGCCTTCTGAAATATACGTCTGTGGGCTTATGGTAAAATTAATAAAACCGAAATTAAAACTGACAGCGCTGAAATGATATGCTACCCTTAGCATATGGAATAACTACCGTGAACACTTATGGGGTTTGTTGCGAGATTATAGACAGTTACCCAACGGGGGATAACTTCTGAACTGTGCTGCTAAATCTCACTTGACAGGTTTTGGATTTGGTATAATTTTTCTATAGCATTTTAGTGTTGGGTGAGCAATATGTTAGCTATGATTCAGCTGACATTTTATGTCCAAGTCCTTTAGTCTTTCCCCTCCAAGTTCTCCCTCTCTTCCCTGTCACACACCCCGCTTTCATTCCTTCCCCCCTCTCTCTATACACTCAATCTTATCTAAATATTTTAGCAGTTAGTTCATGGCTAGGGGATTCTTTTTGAAATATGATAATCCAAATCCCTTTTGTCTGACTGCAAGTCTGAGTGTGCACATCTGCAAATCTGAGGGTACATATCAGAGTTTTATCTACCTACCTACCTACCTATCTGACTGTCTATCTACATATTGATTTATTATGTTTTTCTTCCTCATACCCTAATGTTTATAGTGTTGTTACTTCTATGATGGCAAAAATGTACATTGCAAGGATTTAGTCTTGTTTGTTGTGTTCAGTCATTCCAACTTTTATAAAGTTTGTGTTGGCCCCATTTCAGAAATGCATATGGACACACACACACACACACACACACACACACACACAAACATACATAGAGAGCCTTCCCCCCACCCCCTTTCATAGGTCTGTGTATCTCTTTTTCTCATGAATGAAGGACTGTCAGCCAGATGTTGACTTTGTAAAGAGTAGCACTATCCTTAAAAAAAAAAAAAGATTTCTGCAGTTTGGAGAAAAAAGAGTTAAGAATTGGTTGCTACAATAGCAAAGAAATACTCATGCATTGTAATTATGCTAAACCTTCAGGATTCCATATACTGGAAACTATGTGCTAGATTAAAATAGAAAATGGGACCAGAAGGAATTTGAGGTGCTTTTAAATGTATCCCTCCTCCCCTATCCCAGTTTTACCTTGAAAACATAGAAGTTATATAAACATGCTTCCAAGTGAATTAAAAAACGAACACATATTAACCAATTTAGTCATAAATAGATATGACTCCCTATTTAAATTCACAGGACTTTCTAAACATTTTCTAAAATTAGGTAGACAGTTGCTTTTGTTATAGTTTAGATTGGTCTTTAAACAACTTTTTAATAATTGTTCCTACATGGTATCTATCCCTGCAGTTGGGATCATCCATTGATGTGAAGTTGTTTTATAAATAATAAGATGCTACACTAGTGCTGTCGACATTCTTGGTTATTGACTCAACATCTAATTCACTTTTCTTTCTTGGCAACAGGGATGCACTGACCCTCTTAAGTCTTCATGTCTCAAGCCTTACTCCAGTTAAGAGTGAACTTGGCTTTGAACAATAAATTTTTGTAAGCAGAGATTCACTGGTTGTGACCTGGGAAGACTTTCCTCTTTTTACAGAAGGAATGGTGCCACTTTCCCATCACTTTTCCCTTCTATTGCTGCCTTATGAGGCTGTGATGGTAAATAGGTAGCAGCCATACTGTGACTACTTGGCAACTTAACATATTTAAGGCCCTTGGCCCTGACAATGTATCACTGCTGAACCCATGCTAGCAACTGTCATCTTCCATCTATAAACTAAAACAACAACAACAACAACACACCTATCCATTTGTTTCAACTATCATGCCAAACTTTTTGTTGCTATCAGCCAATTCTAACTAATTTAAATGATAAGTAGATATAAAAACTCTATGGATATTAAATTTATAATTTTGATGTTTTCTGTTTTTACTGTTGTTTTGCCTGTATTTTTTTCCTGTTTTTTAACCCCCAATTTGAATAGGTCCCAGACTCTGTGCTTTGGTGCCTAGAGATGTTTGCAGTATACTACCTGGGTGTTTTCTTCAAAAGCTTATTTAGCCAATGTGGAGTTTCGAGTTGGAAAGGGGTACCTTTCAGTTTTAAAAATTTCCCTGGTTTGGGGGAGTTAAGGGAGGTCTGTGGGTCTAGTAAACCTTGAAGACTAAGCGTTGTGGGATGTGGGTCTGTGCAATATCTGGAGCTTGGATCTCAGGCCCAGGAACTCCGAACCTCACTAAAGGGTCTGCATTCTAAGTATAGAGTCCAGAAGCAGCAGAGACAGGGCATCTGTTAGGAAAAACCATCTCAATGGAAGTCTCCATCATCCCCACTCCTCTGAGTGAGAATCTCCCGTCTAAACTCTCACTGCTATTCTTTCCCATTTCCTTACCACATGCACTCTTTGGGTGAGCTCTGTCTGAGAGTGACATCAGTGTTCAATAGGATGGCCATCTGGTGCTCGCCCATGACCAGAGGTGACACAAGAGGTCTCTGCAGGGCTCTCAGACCAGGCCATCTAGGCAAACAGTGTGAATACCCCGTCTCTATGCTCCTGATCTAAGGTAGGAAGACTTGCTGATGAGACTTGTTATCTCCTGGTCAACTAGAGTAGTAGGAGGATGCAAGGCTCCTCTGCTCTCAGAGCCATAGAACTATGTCAGGGCTCTACTGTCCCTTCTTCTCTTTAGAGACAACTCTGAATTGAGGGAGGGTGCATGGGCCAAGAACCCTTGCAAGAAATAATTGCCTTTTTTTATTGTGAGTCATAATTCCCATATGAAAAGTACACAAGACATACATACATAGTTCAGTGAATTCTCAAAAAGTGAATACCCATGTCACTCCTTCCCGGTCAAGAAATTAGAAAATGCCACTTCCCCCAAACCCTCCTCAAGCACTCTTACAATAATCACTCCATCGTTCTTCCCTGAAGACAATCCAGATTTATCAATTATCTTTTTCTTGCTCTTATTTATAGTTTTGCTACTTAAGTGTGAATGACTAAACACTAGCTTTGTCTATTTTTAAATTTTGGATAAATGGAATCATACAGTTAATACTTTGTTTGTTTGTGGCTTTTTTTTCACTCAAAATCACTTTGTGAATTTTATGCATGTTATTGTATGTAGCTGCAAATCATTAATTTTCTATTACTGTATATTCTTCCATTAAATAAAAAATACCAAACTTTATTTTGCATTTAACTGTTGAAGGGAATTTGAGTTGTTTTCGGTTCTTAGAATAAGAATTCAGATGATTTTAGTAAGAGCATCCAGGCTCAAAAGTAATACACAGGACCCATTTCCCAAACCACTCCCACTCCCACCAACTCCCATATTAGCTGTTTAATCTGTAGATGAACCTGTGTCATCGAAAGAGTTCATCGAAGTGCCCTTAAGAGAACTTTCCCTTTAGGTCATACTCAGCTGATTTGGGAGGATGCTTAGTATGAAGTTTTTCTAATGAGTGCCTTCCTTGGAATTATGAATTGAACAGGAGAATGGATGTCTTGGAGTTGCTAGAATATAGCCTGTAAATCTAGGAGCTATTGGCAACTATGTTTCCCAACTGGACTGGAGAAAAATATTAGAAATCTCTGCAGATATTTTAGTAAATGGTGCATTCTTTATTAGAATATTTCCTGGTGCATAGCAGGCACTCAAGAAATATGTGTCAAGTGGAAGAATGAATGAATGACTCTCCACTTGAAATATTTTATATCCCAAGATCTAGAACATTAAGCACATGTCCTAAGGATGTCTGTTCTCATTTGAGCCTTCCCATAAATCCCTATCCCTTACAAAAACCAAATGCAACCTTTCAAACATGCGCGGGCTTCTGCCTCAGGGTGGTTCAGAACCGAAGGGGTTAATGTGGAGTCGGATGCCTCCACAGGATTTCTGTGAAGCACAAAAAGTACAGTGCCAAGAAAATCCCCCGAAGAGTAAACAAAACTTGGAACCGTTGCAAACAATAAATTGTCAATACCTTATAGAAGCAATGGATAATGAAAACTTATCATGCCTATAGTTAGTATCCTCTTTAAAAGAATTTACCGAGTCTATGAAATTAAATTCTGTGCACAGTTCTCTTAATTTGTCCTTAATTAAACAATACTCCATAAATGGTGCATTCAGTGACCAAATGTTCAGAGACAGCAAAATGGTGGGTCCCAAGCCATTAGGAATGAAATAAAGGCAGTCCCTGGGGAATCTGTAAGAATCTGGTCTCTCTAAGTGACAACTGATGGTTTCGGAAAGATAATTAACTTTGCAATTACAAACTGCAGCTTTCACCAGTGCTGTTTCCCCCAGTATCATCTTTAAAATGTTGGATTATTTCCTACAATGTTGAAACAGTTTGCTTGGGAAGGGGAATAACAAACAAATACCCCACCTTAGTCTGCTGAGTTCATCAGGAATTTAAACCTTATTGATTGATTTAATGGGTCTTTTTATTCCTAATGTTAGATCAATATCCATGTAATGTGCAACCCTATGCAGATTCTAAACACTAAAATTTCAGCAGTAGATTTATACGAATAGCACAATACCTAGATTTTAGACAAAACCAGAAAAGATGAATTTTTATCAGAAAATAAACATGAAATTACTGTTCACTAAAGAACGAAAACTTTTAAAGAACCCTTATTTCTGCTGTAGATTTAGTAATGTTATGCCATTTTTTTCCCTGCTTAAGTGATTCTCTGAAAAATCTCATTACTTTATTTATTATGGATTTTTAAATTACCTCAGTACGGGAATAACCCAGTTTTCCTCCTTCACTCCCTAAGATTTCAGTCTACCTTAAACTCTACCTGGCCAACTTTTCTGAATGTAACCTGACACTGTACATTAGGCAAATGTTAATGGCAAATAAGAATTGTGTTTTTTTGTTCTTCTAAGATTTGGCTGCGGAAAGAACAAGTTCATTGTGTTTATGCAGAAAAAAATTGTGAACTGTAAAAATGTTCTGGACTAATTTTGGACCCAAAGTATCTATCTTCTCCTCAATACTATACAACTCATCAGATGGCAGTGTCCCTCTCTACATTTTTGTAGCCCGGCCCTGCCTTGGGGTCTCATGGGATTTCTCAGCTAAGCCTGGACAAGGACAAGAGATCCCAGAGGACAAATTGGCCCACATGTCTGTGTCTCACTGCCCTCAACCTCAGGGATGTGGGCGATGTGCCGGACGAGCTGGTGCCTTTCACCTGTGGCTGTAGATGCACCTGGCCCGGGACTCAGAGAAACTGAAGGAGGAGCTTCTGTGGGAACCGGAGGAGCTGTGGCCTGGCTGCTGCCATACCTACCAGGTGAGCCATGAGATCATACCTACCAGGTGAGCCATGAGATCATACCTACCAGGTGAGCCACACGATCGGCGACGATGTGCACAAGCTACAACAATGCATGTTGTCCTACCGTGAACTTAGGGTGTAATGGTTGCTGATTCCAAATCTTACACAAATTTCTCTTGTGACCAATCCCAGCTAGAATCATAAAAGGAAAAGAAAGAATTCCATCATAGTAGCTCCAGCTTAACTAAGATGACACAGTGGCCCTGGGTTGTGCAACGCAAACCTCGCACAGCCGTACATAGCATCCTTTATGGCAGAGATAGGCTTTGACCTAGACTTTGAGACTACAAAAGTTGCATGCTTTTTTCCCAAAATATATGGTTTATTGATTTTTAGAGAGAGAAGAAGGGAGAGAGAAAGAGAAACATCACGTGAGAGATAAACATTGATTGGTTGCCTCCTGCATGCACCTGGACCAGGGATCGAATGCAAAACCCTGGCATGTACCCTGACTGGGAATTGAACTGGTGACCTTCCAGTTCACGGCACAATGCTCAACCAACTGAGCCACACTGGCCAGGGCCAAAAGTTGCATGCTTTTGACTATACAGTATTACCTTCTTCATAGAAGACACAGTATGTCTCATATTCCTATGTCTCACAATACCTATCACAAAAAGAAGTGCCTACTAAACATTTAGTAAATAAATAATTCACATGGTATTTAGTGGTATAGGCCTGGCCTGAAAGTGACTTTAGAGAAAAAATTCTTACATACTCTCAATTGACCAGACTGTAGCAAAGCACACAGGCTGGAAAAATAATTTGACCAGAGAAAAACAGAATAATCTCTTTGTTACTGAAACACTGCTTTTAGGAGAGTGAGGCTAATGGTCCCGTTTCTATACAGCATTTTTGTTCCTGTATTACTAGACCACTATCACCTGGGAACTTGTTACAAATAAAAATTATCAGGTTTCACCCCAGATCCACTGCAATTCTGGGGGAAAGGCATGGTGATCTGTGTTTGTATGAGTCCTCCAGGTGAGTCTGATGCACGCTCAAGTTTGAGAAGCACTGGTTTGGAGATGCTACATTGCTGGGCCAGTGAATAAAAGCAGAAGCTGAAGTAGGTCCCCTTTGGTGAATCTGCATGTTTGGTGAGTAAAAGAAATGATACAAGGAAGCAAAAGTGGAAATGGCAGGAAGCACCCCTAGAGGCAAACGCATGCAGGTGCAAATAGAAACGGAGTCACCCATAGGCACTGCCGGGGATTTCACCAAAGTTCTGTGACACTGATGCTCCTGACGAGTGGGTTGCTGATTTCTTGTTATTGGGCAAGTTCTGGTTAAACGAAGGAATTACATCCTGGGTGCCCACCATGTTAATTATGCAATTGGATATAAATGTTCATGAAATGGTGGCAAAATCACATTGCCATCTCTAAGCTTAAGGGGCCATGTCTCTCAAAGCCAGCCCCTGTAGAACCACCCATTAAAAAGCCCTCGTGATGACTTGGTTCTGATGAAGGCTAAGGATTCTCCCTGGTTGCCTTATCCATCTACCTGCAGCTATTTTTTAATCCAGTTCTAATCTCCCTCTTTCCAGAGTCCTGCTCCATTTCCTCTTCATAGCTACATGCTTCTCTCTCCAACTCAATGCGTGACATTGTGGTAGGGTAACATTTTGAAGTGCTAATCTGTGTGGAGGGTTTTTTTCACCCTTTGTTTCCTCCTTGCTCCTCTGCCCCATGATCAAAGCTGAAGACCTAACTCTGTGGCTTTCTGTCCCACCGTGCTAAGACTTTAAGGGACCTTAGCAGATATTTTAAAGCCAAAGAGAGAAGGCTGAGCTATAGACAAGAAAATTGCAGCGGGAAGGCCTGGGAGGGTTGGGGGCAGGAGGGAGGGGGGTAAGAGATCAACCGAAGGACTTATATGCATGCATATAAGCATAACCAATGGACATAAGACACTGGGGGGTAGGGGAGGCCAGGGGATTGTCAAGGGCGGGGGAAAAAAAGGACACACATGTAATACCCTTTGTAATACTTTAAGTAATAAAAAAATAAAAAATAAATAAATTTTAAAAAAAAGAAAGAAAAAAAAAACCAGAAAGGGGAGAGATTTCACTTTGGCTGATAGTTGGAGATTCAAAAGAGAAGAGAGAGGAAGACTGGACTAGAACTTCCAAATAGCCTAAGAGTGGAGATGGACTTCAGGAAAAGACATGGTTTATCAGGTATATCTAGGCCTATGGGGGCAAAGAAAGTCCCAAAGAGGGATCACAGATAAGAAATTTCCTGCTCCTGTTTACACAAAACATAATATAAATTATCAGTTCTGTATGGTTTTAATAATATTTTGCTCCCCCAAAAGGTCCATTTACCATAAAACCAGTGAAACAAGCATTAAGGTCCGCCAATTACATTGAGCCCCTCTAAGTCCCTGTTCCTAACCTTATATTCTTAATTTAAGGTGGGGTTTTTTTTTCCTTAAAGAGGGTAATCTAGGTGATGTAAGCTTTGGACTCACAAAACCTGGATTCACGCTTTATCCCAACTTTGTTGTTATAACCTCCAACCTCAGCCAGTTGCTCAGCACAGCTTGATAGCTTTACATCTTAACTCCAAACATGCTCTCAAATTCACTGTTCTTATAAACAACAACCATTAAAAATAAGCTCAAAGGAAGATACACCAAACAAAAAGAACAAACAACTTTGAGGGTCCTCGAGCATGGAGTGTGCTAGGCCCTGTGGGATTCCAAAACGAGGACAAGAAGCCTCCTCTAATCTGCACCAAATGGTGATCTTTGTGTTTTATTTACTTATTTGTTTTGCATGAGGGCTCCGCTGTCCAGTGAATTACCTCGGGAAGAAAGACCATTTCTAATATCCCTAGTCTCCCACCCTTTTTTTCCAGGTTGTGAAACCTCAATTGCTTTGGAGAGAAGATGGAATAAAATTAAAATGACACTCATTAGCATATGTAAATGGAAGCATCCTGCCTTACTGTGTGTACTCATTAGGAGCGAGCAGCCTCAGACTCCAGAATTTGCCTCATTAATTAGGTGGTAGAATCATCCACCTGCCGGGTACTCCTGAGTGGGATGGGAGGACCCTGGGTGTTATGACCTGACCTGGCCGTGGCTCCGGGGGCTTTCTGTATCTGTGATTTACACATCCCCTCTACAACATGGGCCCTACTCCCTTCTGTCATTGAAATAACCATCTTCAGGTGTCACAAGTATGTACTTAAATTTAAATCCTATTTTAGAAGGAAAAAAGCAGACATATCTCTGAAAACTCTATGGGGAATTAGGCAAGGTAGCCAGGGTACCACTGAGATCATCTCAGAGAAAACACCACCACCACCACCAACAAAACATTTGTTTTTTTTCCCTTTGCCCTGGAAAGCAACATCCCAGCCATGTTGACTGATCGGGAAGTTATAGACTTCATACAAATCACCTTATATTTTACGTTGCAAACATTGTGCAGGGCTTCTACTAAGGGTGTAGATGGACCATTTATTCCCTATGCTTCTATATGGAGGGGACTCCACTTAAAAAATAAAACAACAACATTATGCTCCTCAGCACTCTCTTATTCCTTCTGACCCCAGGGAAAGAGAACTCATCTGATTGGTGAGTTTGGGAGAAGGGATTGGGAGTTCCGTGAGCAGTGCCTTCCTTCTTTTTCTCTTTGAGTCCACTTGTCTGTAGAAGGGGCCTGCTCTGTGTGCTGTCTGCCATGTGGTTAGTATCCCTGTTTCAGGGATAACAGCCCTGATGTTATCCAGTTATCCTGATGACTAGATACGTAAGTCTGTTTTGGATTATCCCTAAAAACAGGCTGCCAACAATTCCTCCTCTTCCTGTACTTGCTTGCCCATTCTCTTATCAACAAGTGGAATCTACTGCCTCACCCCTTAATCCAGGCTGGCCTTTTGATTTATTTATACCAATGCACTGCAGTGGATGGGATACTTTATGAGTTCTAGTCCTTGAAAGGCCTGGCAGCTTTCATTTGCACCCCTCTTGGAATCTGGCCATGCGATATGGAAGCCAGGCCATCCTGCGGGAGAGAGAGGTAGTGGATAGGAAGCATCATGTGAAACAAGAAGAAATTTGGAAGAGAAACTAAAGTACCCCAGCCAACTCCCAGCACCAAAGGCTCCAAACATGTGAGAGAGCTCCCTGAGACCATTCAGTCCAACCTGCCTGCTACCTGAACACAGCCTTATTGAGTGACCCCAAATGATATTACATGGAGCAGAGGAATTATCCAGTCAACCCACAGAATCATCAGAAGTAACAAAACATTGTTTTAACACAACAAGATTGAGGGTTTGTTACAGAGCACTAAATAACTCATCTTTTTTATAATTTTATATCATTTTAGGATTGAAGATTTAGCAAGCCCATTTGGATATACTCTTAAATCATGTCCTACAAATAGCTTTATCAGTAATTAAGATGATATTCTAATCTTCGTCTTTCTACTCTTGGGTCTGCTTATTAATTAAGTCCAAGCTCTAGAGAGGAAGAAAACAGTGCTATGTATTGACACGCTAAGATTCCTCAACTGGAAAGTATCTTATTGATCTATGTAAAAACCTGTATGTCCTCCAGCCCAAATATTACCTCCAAAAATTCTTATGTGATTCCAACCCCTCATCTCTGTATTTTCCCAGAGTACAAGTTTATCACATATTTTCACTGTTTTCCATATTAGCCTATCCAAGTTGAAATCAGAGGACATGTTTTGTTTGTAACTACATCACCACATTCAGAATGAGGCCCAGCATAAAGGTATGTTTAGCAAATGCCTATTGAATGTAATACTTGAGAAACTTTACCTGGTTCATTTCAGTAAATAGTATGAAGCGACTTCATTCCCTTAATCTTTTTGTTTGTCTAAGTTTTCCTTTCAATGTTTTGGTCTACCATTTGTTGATGTGGGAAGAGCACTAGCTTCTGACCAAGATGGAATTGTATTTTAAACTTAATCTCTGCTACTTTTCACTTATGTGGCTTTGGGCAACCACTTTACATTTCTGAGCTTTAATATCCTCATTGTAAGATAAAAATGATTATTGTTAGAATTTTGATAATGATTTTTTAAAGTTTTATTGATATAATTTACACATCATACAGTTCATACATTTAAAGTGTATCCAGTAACATATAGAAGAATAATATCATTGTCCTCACAGAAATGAGGATGCAATTTATATTGCTCATGTATAGCACGCGTGCACACACACACACACACACACACACACACACACACACACACAAAATCTGAATAAGTCTGTGGTCCAGTCTATACCTGAGATGCCTTTTAAAATTTAGTCCAACATTTAATTTGAAATGCAATTAAAGTCTATTTTTAGGTCTCTTGTAAATGTTGATAGAACATATCCTTTGATATCATCATATTTTTAAGTTTTTAATACCTTGACAACTTTCTTTCCTGTAAGTTAGGTACTAAGTCTTCCTCAATTCTCTCTGAAAAGAATTTTCCTCCTCCTCTACCTCCCAACACAACCCATCTACATTGGCTTTGTTTGTTTTTTTCTAGTCCCCCCCCCTCCCCACTTGAATATGTTAATTTCTCTTTTACCACTAACCCTATGCTTTACCAATGTCAGTCACTCAGGCCATTGTCAGTGACTTGCTGTTCTCTCCCTAAATTATTTTCCTAATTCTATATAATAAAGACACAAGGTCTAAGCTTGCAGGCACTGAATTCTCCTTAATAGTGTGGGGGAAGAATTTTTGAAAACTCAAACATTAATTTTGTTTCCTGTTCACCATAAAAAGATTGCCAATGTTGAAATCATCTGTTGATAAAAACGTCAACTATGGAATGGTGAACTGAAACCCTAACATAGAATGTCAAAACAACAACAACAATAAACATATTAACCTTATTTTAACTCTTATTCTCACTTATTTTAGTCTCATTCACTTTGAGAAATCTAAGACATCTTAGCAGACATTTTAATAATATCTATCTCATAAAATTAAATTATATACCTAGCATAAAAGCTAGTTCTTCTATAGGTTCTCAATTAATGTGGATTATAGTTCTATTCTCTGCCTCCTATTGGGTAATAAAGTTTGTATATACCAAGGATAGGAGAGCCCTCACCACTCCTGTAGGCTTCTACTAGTTCCTTTAGATTTTCCTGAACATATAAAAATGTGCCTAGAATGCTGGCAATGATTTTCTAGGATTTAGCAGTTGAGAAAAGAATCTTCTGAGAGTGTCTTAGGGTTATTCACTAACATATTTACTGTACAGATGTACATTGATAGAATTTTAAAAAGAAACTCATGCAGTGTTCTACATTTGCATTAATTAACACAACACTGGCAACTGACACTGTGCCTAATTTTTAAAATATTTTTTAACTCACTATTATTTATGTCAACCTCTTGAACATCTAATATGGTAATATTTTCCTTACCAAAATAGTTTTTTTCTTCTGCTTTATGAGCCTTCTGTTTTCTCATTGGATGCTTTCTCTTAACTATTTTCTACCTAATAAAATTTAAAATTAAACATAGAGAAGGATAGATGATAGACAGATAAACAGACAGACAGACTTGTTTTGAGGTTCTAAAATACTAAGTTGTATAAAATGCTAGAGTTTAGAGGTAAGCACACTTAGACTGGGGAATTTCTATATTCCAAATGTATATAGAAAATACCACTCATCAAGAAAGTAAATCTAGATGCCACAGGGCTATGAAAACATTCCACCACCTACTGACATGCTATGAACTACTATCACCACTCCTATTACTAACACCACCATCATCACCACCACTGCTACCTCCAACTCCTATCTCCCACCAGGAAATTGTCACTGGGGAAAGAGAACTCAAGGAAGTCCTCTTGTCAAATGCATAGTCTGTATCTACTAGCTCAGCTAAGGTGAATCTGTGGCAATAACTGGGTTAAATTCAACCAGTGGAGGCAATCAAACATATATCCTTCAAATGCATAAGGGATCCTGCTTAACTTTGATAATTGACATGTCTATTTAAATATAATATGTACCATGAAATTTCTCCTTACATTTCTCCCTAGGAACATTTATGCAAAATAAATAAATAAATAAAATAAAAAGGTTTGGATTACAATGGTATATTCTACTTAGCAGTGAAGAAAATAAGAATTTTGGATTGAAGACATAAAAAAAGAAAGTGATGTGGAAAACTAAAACTGGGAAAGGAAAGAATCAGAAGAACAGAAGAAAAATTCACAGATCAAGAGAACCAGGCCGGGTATAGAAGAGATATCTGTACACCATGTTTATCACAGCATTATTTATAATAGCCAATATATGGAAACAACATACTTTGAGGGCTTTCTGCTAAGTGAGATAAGTCAGATATAGAAATACAAATATTGTGTGATATCATTTATATGTGGAATCTAAAAATGCCAAAAAACAGAGAGTAGAACAATGGTTACCAGGGGCTGGGGCGGGGGTGGTGGGACTTAGAGAGATGTTGTTTGAAGGGTATAAACTTGCAACTAGTAGATAAATAAGTTCTGGAGATTTAATGTGCAGCATAGTGATTATAGTCAACAATACTTAAAAACTTCCAAGTTGCTAAGAGAATAGATCTTATTTGTTCTCACTACAAAAAAAAAAAGGATTAGGGTTAGGGTTAGGGTAACTAATACTATAGTGGTAATCATATTATAATATATAAGTATCAAATCAACACATTGTACATCTTTAACTTATATAATGTTATATGTCAATCATATCTCAATAATAAAACATGTCTTGCAGAAATAACTAAGTTTCTTTATCCATTGCATCATAATGAACTTTGATTTATCCATTGCATCATAATGAACTTTGATATTTAAACTTTGACAGTTTTGTCTTCTGTCATTTACATTTATTATTTTACTCTGATGTGTTTGCAAAAGTGCTTCATCTTCAATAAAAATTATAGAAAGAGTTCTGAGTACAGGTTTCTGATTACTTCCAGCTCATACCATTGAACTGCATAAGAATGAGCAGAACAGAGAAACTGATGACTTTATACAACTGCTCAGAAAAGATCAAGATCAACAAGAAGTAATTACATGGACTATGGCATGCCCTCACGGATAGGTTGAACTGGTGTGGCTCAGTGGATAAAGCCTTGGCCTGCGAACTGAATGGCCCCAGGTTCAATTCCGATCAAGGGCATGTACCTTGGTTGCAGGCACATCCCCAGTGTGGGGTGTGCAGGAGGCAGCTGATGGATGTTTCTAACTCTCTATCCCTTTCCCTTCCTCTCTGTAAAAAAAAATCAATAAAATATACTTTTTTTAAAAAAGAAGTAATTACATGGACTAAATAAAATAACGAAGAATATAATTTTATGCCCATTTATTTGAAATATCACTGGTTCTTTCATTTGTATTTTCCAGATATAAGACAACCCCCCCCAAACTACCTATGACCTACAGCAATTTAGTAAAATATATCTTTGTAAGCAAAAGTAGAACATTTATCTCCTTCTCCCTATGTGATCCCTTCAGAATTTGGACACTCTTAGTGGATATTCTTATTTTTATGGCAATGTAGCTACTTATATAAGTTCAATGAGAATGTGTCCTTCTTATAACAGGACACAGTTGGAAACATTGGTTATGTTACTACAGGACACAATTGGAAACATTAATTATATTATCAAGGCTTTGACTGGAATGTCATTTTTGAGATAGACATACATAGAATCAGATATAGCCAGAAAGCTTTAAGGAACAAAGATTGATTTTAAGGAGCTAATAAAGCCCATTAGAAAATCAGCCTGGTGTCTTGCTTGCTTACAGGGTTCCTGGAAGCCTTACAAGGAGAATCAAAAGGTCACTTCCTGACAAGCACAGGAAGCTGAGAATATTTAGAAGACCTTGACAAGAGAGGGATTAACCCAAATATAAGTTATTATGGATGAAATCTGAAAAAAATATTTGGCTTGGCTTCTTAGCCACCAGAGATTGTTAAAGTTTAATCTGGAGATTCCTTATGAAAAGTTCCAGCAAAGTAGATTTAAAAGAACCTAGGTGATCTATTGCTATTCTTGCTGCGTTTATGCAAACAACAAGCCACGTTGATTGAAACTAGATTTAGTTTGCAAACAAATTGGTCTTAATTTGTCTATCTTTGGTTCAAGAATATCAGGGCCATTTTAGAGAAAAAAACTTGTATTTCGGTAGAAACCATAATTCACACTCATGGGTATTAGATTGTAGTTCTATTAACTTCTTTTGAAGTTTTTGTTATTTACCTGTAAATTGCACTGGACTCTGAATTTTTTTAGGTTCCTCATTTGGCAACAAATCTCCAAACTAAAGTTTTCAATTTTCTCACATTCTTTGATTTGGAACAAAGTCCCTGAAACCCCACAAATGGAATGTTTGGTAAATTGATATAAACAATTTCAGAGAAATTACCACAACCGCTCATGTTTAGACAATCTTCTTCATGCCCACTGTTGTTCAGAAAGTTTACCTGAACACCTGACAATGCTATCTGAGACATTTCAGATTGCATAAGATGCTTTGACCTGACATCCAGAGATCTTCTTGCCTGCTTGCTCCCTAGGCTCAGAAACTAATTGATAGTCTACTCCAATCATTAACCTTTGTTTTTCTTTTGTTTCCATAGAAAGCTTTATGAAATAACTGATTTCCTGCACAGTATAGACCTACCTTTGGGAGCCCACCTGCATGACCCTTGTAATGAAATGAGGCACAACTTTATAACCAAACTTATTCCCAGGACTGGGAGACTGGTTCAGTGAGATGGAACAATTTACCAACTTCAATTTGTTTCTCTCCTGCTAGTCAGTCTCATGCCAATTTGATTGTTAGACCAGCCAGAAGAACTTAGAAGGGTAGAAGGACATTTTTCCTCCTCGACACATCAAAATCAAGTTGTCGGTAGGGTTGGCTCCTTCTAGGGGCTGTGAGGGGAAGATCTGTTCCAGGCCTCTCACCT
Source organism: Myotis brandtii (assembly GCF_000412655.1). Lineage (NCBI taxonomy): Eukaryota > Metazoa > Chordata > Mammalia > Chiroptera > Vespertilionidae > Myotis > Myotis brandtii. The sequence continues at coordinate 9,977,690 of NW_005356674.1, forward strand.
GGGCTTGTAGATGGCCACGTTCATGTTCATACGGTATGCTCCTGTATGCATGCCTGTGTCCAAATTTCCCCTTTTATGGGGACCCCAGTCATATTGGGTTAGGGGCCTATCCTACTCCAGTCTGACCTCATCTTAATTAATTACTTCTTCAATGAGCCTATTTCCAAAAGAGGTCATATTCTAAGATAGATACTAGGGGTTAGAATTTCAACATGTGGATTTAGGGGGAGACACAAGTCAATCTATAGCAATATTGGTGAACAAAACTCTGTGATGGTCATTTGTAATGATCACCAAATAATTCTGAAGGGCCGTATGTGCCTTTGAATTTTATCCTAAAGGCAATGAGAAATCATTTAAAGGTGCTAAAATGAAGAAGAGTAAAACAGTTTTCAGTTTGGATCGATAACACAAGTTGTGTAGCAGTTGCTCCCCTGAACCCACTTAATTTTATTGCAGCCGGGTAACCAGCTCTGCCTTTCTTCCAGCTTAACATCTCCAGGGCACACAGCAGTGTTTCTTCACTTTTCTGCCTCACAACTTTTTCTAAAGCCATGGAAAACATAAATAGGAAGTGCAAGGGAGTGGAGACCCATAGGGCAGTCCTCAAACTATAGGAGACAGTGGTTGGAAGAGAGATTTCCCAGTTTCTTATCCACTGGAGGAATGATTACAAGGTGCATATTCTGTATGGTTCCTCAGAGGGTCCCCCAGCAGGACTGAGTCCTGGTGCCACTAGTAGTAACCACTCAGTAACACACACATGATCGATTTTCCCTTCTTGTCTGTCTTGCTCTCCCCACATCATCATTGTATCCTTCTGGGGTCACCTGCAGATAAATACTTATGCCCAACTTTGTGTCTCAGGCTCTGGTATCTGGTAAATCTGAATCGAGGTAAGTAGCAAGGTCAAGTACGATGTGTTGTGTGTTAAAGTTTTGTTTTGTTTTGTGTGTATATGTTTTTAAAGAAGATAAAACCATGATTCTCCTACGAACAGAAGATAAACACATGTCAAAGATTTTATTTAACTTATTAATTAATGAGGGAACTAGTAAGATGTTACAACTGATTCAAAGGAGAATTCCAAGTACTACACAAAAATAGCTCAATAGGGATTACTGACATAAATTTACAGATGCAAAACTGTTCTTTTTTTCTCTTTTGTTTTGTTCCCTTTTTGTTTTTTGAGCAAGAAGAGGTCAATTGTTTCTTCATCAAGCAGAATAATTTGCATGTGTATGGACTGGATTCATTTGTATTGCTATCATTTATCTACAATTAAAGAATTGTAAATAAGTCAAACACAATAAAAGGCTGAAATAGCCTGGAAGGGTGCTCAGGAGTTTGTTCAAAGTCTTCCACAACTTTTCTTACAGATGAAAGTAGGGAAGATGGGCAGAGAAATCATAGGAACCCGCCCAACGTCCACAAGACAAATAACAAGAACTGGAGTTTAAACTAATAGGGAGAGAGTAAACCAAAGGAACTTTTGGACGATAGAAAGAAAGTGTTTGTCCACAGACTGGGTGTGGGAAATGTATACTGGAGAATTGAAAGATAACCAAGTTTATGAAAGGCAATGGGATGCTCGCTCCCCCACTGATTGAACTGAATTCGAAAAATGGGAAATAAGGGTAGTAAAAAAAATGTTGAAAACATTGGTGAGGGAGAACAGTCGTTGTCACTAACCAACTTAGGCATTACCAACATCTTACTGCTTTCATCAAGGGGAAGCAGTTAGGAAGTGGGAGGCAGTGCCGCTTCGTAGGTAACAGCATGGGTGTTGGAGTCAATCAAACAGGGGCTGCATCATGATTTACCACTTCCTGGCCATGTGCTGTTGAGAAGTTGTGTAGCCATTCTGAGATGCAGTAGCATGTTGTTTTTTTTTCCAAAGTTGATGTAAGGATTAACTGAACTATTGTTTGTCAAGATCTTATCTTGGTGCTAAGCAGGTAGCACAGAGCTATCTTCTTCACATATAGTAGCTGTTATTATTTATTCAGAATTGGAAGAGTATTTTGAGCTCCGCCTGTAAGCACCAAAGGTCTGGAATTGTTCTGTTCCAAGGCTAACATTTTTGTTTTTTTTCCAAAGTTGATGTAAGGATTAACTGAACTATTGTTTGTCAAGATCTTATCTTGGTGCTAAGCAGGTAGCACAGAGCTATCTTCTTCACATATAGTAGCTGTTATTATTTATTCAGAATTGGAAGAGTATTTTGAGCTCCGCCTGTAAGCACCAAAGGTCTGGAATTGTTCTGTTCCAAGGCTAACACTATGAAGCCCTCTATGTGGAGTTCCCTATCTATTAAACGGGGACATGGTTATAACTCGCACTTGCCTTTGTCTTTGAAAGTGTTTTGCTTTTCATTAGCTAAATGAGATTTACACGAAGCTGACATTTATCTGAAAATAGGGGAGGCACCATCACCAGTGAATTATTCACTGCTACCAGCTCACAAGGAGAAGCCACTTACATTTTAAAGTTTAAATTGAAACTCTACTGGCAAGATGATTCATTTAGTCATTCCGATCATATTTGCGCCCCCCCCCATATATCATGGTGGTTAAAGTTTTATGTTGGAAGAAGATTAGACATGATTCCGATAATATTTGCCCCCTCCCCATATATCGTGGTTAAAGTTTTATGTTGGAAGAAGATTAGACATGGTGAGAAGATTGTGAGATATTGTGCAAGGGAAGGCTTTCTTGGTACCTCTACATGCCTTAATCAGAAATGAATGCCTTTCAAGCTTAGAGTTTCACATGTCTGTTCTATGTGATCACAAGAATAACAAAATCTCCCAAGATACTGCATCTTTGTCTTCTTTTGGGAATTATGAAGTGTCATGATTCTTAAAAAGGAGTTCCTAGCATTGATGGCATGAATGATGACGATGGTGATGGTGATGGTGATGGTGATGGTGATGGTGATGGTGATGGTGATGATGGTGATGATGGTGATGATGGTGACCATGGTTATGGCATAGGTTTATTATAACTTATGTTTAAATACATACACTTTGTCTCACTCAGTTCTAGGTGCTATTCTCCTTTTTCTCAGGAGAAATGTGCTTAGCCCTTCTAGTATTTAATAAAGCCCTGGCCATCCTAACATGGGAGGGTAATAAAAACATAAACCTGAGGGCAAAAAAAAGTGAAAAGAGTGAAGATAGAGAGAGATTTTTCTTAGAGTGGAAAAGGTTAGAGATTGGCATGTCGCAAGACTTCTCATTATTTTGAGTGGACACTTTGGCCTCTGAGTGTGTGAAGGTGTGGGTGAACTTTAGGCAAGAGGATTCTTATTCTCACAGAAGCATCAAATGACCTCAGTATTACTAAGAAACAACAGAGCCCCTGGCTGGACTGAAAGGTTATTAGAGGAGCCAGAACAATGAGTAGCCACTAACCAGCAATGATAGAAGGCATTCCACTGCTTTATTGCTGGGACAATAATCGTGTGTGTGCATGTGTGTGTGTGTGTGTGTGTGTGTGTGTGTGTGTGAGTGTGTGTGTTAGAGACTTGAGGTTTGGACTGAGTAAAGTGACCATATGATGATGATAAGAGGTGTGAGTGGTTTCAGGGGTTATTTATCTCAGGAAAATATCACATTCTGACAACAACCCTGAGATAGCTACGACATATAAATATGGGAAACTGCAGAAATTAAGTGAGTTGTGCAAGGTAGAGACGCAAAGGAGTTATGTAACCAAGACTAAAGCATGGTTCTGATCGACCCCAAAGCTTCTCTTTTAATGACTATAGCAGAGACTTTCACTTCTGACCTCAAAGCTGGCTTTACAAGGTAGACAAACAAGATAGCTGGCACAGCAATGGCATTTGATAGCTTAGAGAAGATGCCCCTGCAGAAAAGCATTTCCCTCTGAGGTTTAGAATTCTGGGTAATAAAGCCATTCCCAGAGGAGGAGGGTGTGAAGTACTTTCCTCTATTTAGCTACTTCCAAATGGAGTTGGACACCAGCACAGAGGTGAGGATGAGGTGTTTGTATCGAAACAGCTGTGCACTGGGAGGCTGTGGAGATCTGGGGTGGAGTGAGGAATCTGGAGGCAAGCAGGGCCATCTCCACAGAGAAAATGGAGACTGAGAATTATGTGCCTACTTCAGAGGTTTCAAAACACTGACTCTGCCCTTTTTCCCCTGGTGCCTCAGGCAGCCTGACAGTCTGCCGAACTAAAGTTTGGAAAAGGTGGTAACATCCTGACGGAATATGACAGCTGGAAGGGAACTTAAGATCATCTTGTCCAGCGGTTTGTCAAGTCATTCTGGATGAGGAAGGTTTTTTTATTTGTTTGTTTGTTTTTTAGCTAACAGATCCTATCCTAAAGCCAGGGAGCAAGGCATCTACATTCTTATAACCTCACAGCCAAAGTAAGAGCTAAGTTTTATCCCCCTTTTATTGATGGGGAATCTGGAGTTCAGATAAACCGACTAGCTGAAGATTGCAAAGAAGTCAGTGCAGGAGCTAGAAGGTCAATGCAATCTGTCTGACCCCCCCCCCCCCAAATTGTCATTCTCCCAACTGTATCTCACTTGTGTTCTCATGGAGTGTTTCCTTTTACATACCTGGTTTTCCTTCCCCAAAGTCTACCTGCATAAAGAATACCCTATAGCTCCAAAATGCAATGCCTGTTAAACACACACACACACACACACACATGCACGCACGCACGTTGATCATACAGGTTTATATTTTTAAAAAATCACTCAGCACAGAATGAAAAGGTTTTCATTTCCTTGATTGAAATCACTGGACAAACCTATCAAAATAGTTGTAGAGTCCCAGCTATCGCTGTGCACTTGGATGGACAGTGCCTCAAATCCTAGTGGGAGGTGAAGGACAAGAGAGAGGTAAAGGGAGGGAAGACACTGCCCTTGAAAACATTGCAGTTCCGAGCTTGGAGCATACTCCACAGGGGTGCCAGCAAGATGAGAAACTGACCCTATATGTTCAGTGGGAAAATCAAAAAGTAGGCCAAGTGCACATTAGTTAATATTAAAGTGAGAGTCTCTGGAATTGTTTCTGCAAATCCCTCACTCACTGGTCTAATTAGGGAAAATGGAGGATCCCAATGTATCAGTAATTTCACACCAGTGGAAGCGTCGGAGTTACATAAATGTTTACCTCAATAATCCAGGCACTGGGTTATGCATTCCCCTGAAGAGTTTGTGAAGGAGGAGGGACATGAGCGATTGCCCGGGGTTAGAGATGTTGCTCCCTGAATAAGAAAATAAAAGCTAGCCACTGGTCACTGGCCACTCAGCACAGAATGAAAGGATACGGACTCCCACAAATTCCTTTTTCTGGTTGTTGCCCAGCACTGCTTCTCTCCCAGTCAGAACCCCCCTCCCACTGGGCAGGGGCCTAGGTGGAGAGCTCTGCACGTTTCTCATTGCTGGCAAAGCAGCTCTACGATGGAGGAAATGAACTGTCCCTTCTGTCTCTTGTTCCTCTTGTTTACATTTGTCTTCAAACACTACTGGAAACACATGCCAGGAATGACGACAGAGAACAGCATCACTCAGCGCCCCAATATATTTTGTCCCCAGCTTTGTGCAATAAGGATGCGTATCTGCATAGCTCTGTGAAGTTGACACAACTCTTTCACAGCATCAATTAATTACATGTTCATATGAATACTGCTGGGAACCAGGCAGGGCTTTTTTTGCTAGAGATGTAGAAACTAACTCTCAGACAAGTTCAGCAACTTTCCCAGGATCACACAGCTCATGGGTTGTGAAGCCAGAGCTAGAACCCCAGGTCTCTGACTGAATTCATCGGTATGTCCCTCCTCACTGGGCTGGGTCTCCTTTGTCACCAACACATGTTCATCTGTCTTCCTGTTCACTATGTCTCTCCTCAGGAAGACCTATCTTCCAGCCAATGATAACGTAGCAGATTTTTTTTTTCCAATTCTCACTGAGTGATTTTCCAATAATTCCAAAATGCTCATCAGTAAAACATTTCTACAAGGTCATTAAGTCCTTCACAAGCACGTGAGTGGGCCCCTTTGCTGGCAGCCAAAAAATGCATTAATACGTTCTTGTGTGAGAAGTAGGTTAAAAATAATATGTACACCGGAGATAATGGAAACATGTTGACATTATTAAGGTTATACCACATTTGAAGTTACCTTAATTGCGATGTTGAGCAAATTAAAGACTATCAAGTACAGTGTCCCTGAACATTCTGGAGTGACATCTTTCCCCATTTGACTAATTGCTGTGACACTCGAGATCTCAGTGTGATGTTTTCCTCCACACAAGTGGAGGCCACCGCACCTCTTTAAATACACAGGCAGATGTGCTTAAATAATAAATTAATTTATCAGGAGAAGTCAGCGTGGCAGCCTTGATCCTTTGGCTCTGCCGCACACATCCCCTGCCAGCAGAACAAAAAGGGGGGGAGCTTCACAATTGGCTCCAATGAGCATATGGGAAAAGGAGTTTGTTTTACTGCTTTACCCATAAGTGAGCCCGGGAGAGTGTGACCCCCCCCCCCCCCCAAACAACTATGACGCAGTGCAAGGGCCGGCAAACATTTGTGCCCAGATAGTAAATATGTCAGGCTGTTTTCTGTCGCTACTACTCAACTCTGCTGAGGAAGTAAGAAAGCCAAAGACCATAGGTAAACTAATGGGCCTGGCTGTGTTCCAATTAAACTTTATTCTCAAAAGGAGGCAGTTGCTGGATTTGGCCGATGGGGGCGCTGTCGACTGCCTACCCCTGAGCTAGTGGATGGGGGTGCTGGCTTGGAGGTCAGGAGAGACAGGCTCATCCTGTATTTGAATCAGTCATACTGTGTGACCTCAGATAATTCATCTGTGGTCCGAAGCCTCTGCCTCCTCGAAGGTCATTTCTCTGACAATCTGAGACTGAACCTTATTCCTGAAGGGCAGTTAGGACCCAGACAGTGGTCTAAATCAGAGATGACGAATGTATTGGTTGCAGGTCCAGTCTTTGTTTGAGTTCCCCTCCAACAGACCCTGAGATAGGATTTGGGTGCAAATTATTTATTCTGAAGGTGATGCCACGAAGCACGCGAAGTGAGTCAGGAAAGCAACTATGGTTAATGAAGTGTGTTGTTGACTGGGTTACCATGGAAGGCAACTGGGACCCAATCCTGCTGGGAACCCTCTGAGAGACTACCTGGAAACACTTCAAAATTGTCTCACTGGGGTGGCAAGGAAGCTGGGTCTTTGTCCAATAACTCCCACCCGTCACGGGTTGATGGTTGTTGGGGTGGGAGTAACTCTCTGGTACCTCTGGCCTGGTCCATGGATGTGCCAAGTGCACTCCGCTGGGAAGAGAACAGCCTCAGGCAGATAGATACAGGAAGCCATCTGAACTGTCTGAAGGCAACCTCCCAGGCAGGCCAAGGGATTAAGGGTAGGGTTCGACAGCATCTGCTACTTATAGCTTCCACACAGGAAATGTGAATGAGTGAAACAGGCCTGTCAAGGAGACGACAGGGAGTAGTGGAGGATTGTGCCAAATTGGATGGCACTTGTCCAGTCTAAAGGGATTATTGATTTAGGGTGCACTGGCAGATTGTATTAGTCAGAGTTCTCCAGTAAAACAGATCCACAGACCTAACAGGAGAGAGAGGGAGAGGGAGAATGAGAGAGAGATGATAGGAATTGGCTCATGCAATCATGGAGATCGAGAAGTCCCACTATTGGCCAGCCTGAGAACCAGGAAAGCTGGTTACATAATTCAGTTCAAGTCTGAAGGTCTGAGAACCATGAGGGCTGGGACAGGAGAAGATGGATGTCTCCATTCAAGCAAAGAGAGCAAGTTCACCGTGGCTCTATGCTCTGTTCAGGCCTTGGACAGATTGGAGAATGCCCACCACAGTAGTGAGGGTGATCTTTACTCATCCTACTGATCTAAATGCTGATCTCCTTTGGGAACACCCTCACAGATGCACCCAGAAATGTTTACCAGCTATCTGAGCATCCCTTAGCCTGGTCACATAGATGTTTCCATTTTTCAATAGCAGTCAGAAATGCATTTCTTAAATGTAAAATGCTTCTTTTTTTTTTAATCTTAGCAACTAATTCAAAGTTTTAAACCCACAGTGCTGGCTAAAGAAAAAGAAAGTCAGGGTTAGCATACTCTAATGATGATATAAAAGCAAAGGATCAAACTTCCAAAGTGAATAAACAAATGAATATAGGTTCAGCTGTTTCAGAACCACTTGGTTCCTCTGTGCTTTATATGCAAACTTTTTGCTTTTTTTTTTAATCTTAGCAACTAATTTAAAGTTTTAAACCCACAGTGCTGGCTAAAGAAAAAGAAAGTCAGGGTTAGCATACTCTAATGATGATATAAAAGCAAAGGATCAAACTTCCAAAGTGAATAAACAAATGAATATAGGTTCAGCTGTTTCAGAACCACTTGGTTCCTCTGTGCTTTATATGCAAACTTTCTCTTTCTCCCTTATTTGAGTGACTGGTCCCAACCCCCATCCATCCACTTACTAAAGCCAGAAGAAAGCTATCTTAAGATTTTTTTTTCCTAATACTCTTTTATTTTTTTTTTCACAGAGTACTTTTTTGGTTTTGTTTTCTGGATGCCCTTGAATTCTTTCCTGTCATTTTCATTCCCAGTGCTTCTGTTGCCTTAACTCAGGAGCTCATCACCTTTTACTACTATCTTACAGCCTTACCACTTTTACTGTTGGTATGGGCTGTGTGAGCAGATTACCCGGCAGCTGGTAGTGTTGTCTTCAATCTAACTTGCAAACTGCAGGTAAGCTACTCATTCTGAAACACTGATCTGATCACATGGCTTCCCAATTTAAAACCCATGGGGGAATCTCCATTGTCTAATTATTAACTAAAGTATACATTCTTACTTTGGTTTTTAATGTGTATCATTATATTTGGCTACACTCGCTATCCCTCTGCCATTGTGCAGGGCCATACCAAGCCACCTGCTGTTCTCCACCATCTTTTGCCCACTGGTCTACAATCTCTTACTGGAACCAGGACTTCTTCACTCTCAATGCACCCAAATTTGCATGCCCTCACTATCTCCATCACCCAGTAGCCATGAGATGCCTGGGGTTTTCTTGATACCAGAGAAGAAAAGGTCCAATCTTCCCCGAAGAACATGGAGAAATATGATGCCCACCTTCCCCTATAGCAGCAGTTCTCAACCTGTGGGTCGCGACCCCTTTGGTGGTCGAACAACCCTTTCACAGGGGTTGCCTAAGACCATCCTGCATATCAGATACTTACATTACGATTCATAACAGTAGCAACATTACAGTTATGAAGTAGCAACGAAAATAATTTTACGGTTGGGTCACAACATGAGGAACTGTATTTAAAGGGCCAGAAGGTTGAGAACCACTGTGGCCTATAGGTTTAGAGGATAGACTATCCCAAGCTATGCTCAAAGGAGTAAAGTTTTCTTGATGCTTATAAATGGAAGGCACCTTTCCACACGCTACTGTCTCCATGCCCCTCCTAGTCTAGCCCAGTCCCATCACCATGGCAATCTACTTTTCATAATTAACAAATAAAATGGAGACATCCTTGAATGTTTCTCTTTAGGGATCCCACAAAGTGGTTATTTCTTGAAGCTTGGGAGATCTTTGTACTTGTGATGTACAACACCTGCCAATTAGCTCTGTAACCGTCCCCAGATGCAGCCAGGTGCTCAGACATTGAGGCACCAAGTGTATCACTTAAATCTATGCTTGTCCTCCCCCCGTGTCCGGGATGCACACATCAAATTAAGAGGAGCATTACAGTATAAATCTGATAATAAATGTGGACAGAGGGAAAAATCTCTCTTATCTAACTATATTCTAATTATAAATCTGACTATCAAACAAACCAAAGCAAAAGGATATGTGGACTATTACCAGATACATAAATACCAACTGTAAGGTTATAAGAATGGTGATCCATTATAAAGGTCTTATCTAGGGGGAATGCAAAAATTCAGAATGCAATCTAGACAGGTGAGAGAGGCCTGGCCGGTTGCTCAGTGGTTAGAGCATCAGCAGGTGCACAGAAGGGTTGCAGGTTTGGTCCCCTGCCCTGGTTGGGGGGGTGCTCAGGAGGCAACCGATTGATGCATCTCTTTTAATTGATGTTTCTCTCTCTCTCTTTCTCTCTCTCTCTCTCTCTCCCTCCCTTCCACTCTTTCTAAAAACCAATGGAAAAATATCCTCAGGTGAGGATTAAAAAATAATAAAAATAAACAGGTAAGGTAGCTTTAGAACCTCTATGGCCCTTACAACAAATTGCAAAATGTAAGAGAGATTGTAATGCACCAAACCTGAGAACAAAACAATAAGGTGAAAGCATGTCAAAGTGGGCCTGCAATTTTTTTGCCCCTGAACTTGGGACCACCTGCAACCATAGTTCCATTTGGGTGTCCCTTTCTTTGAAAGAACCATCACTATGTCATGTATCCAGAATGCCCATTTCCATTGTCCACGTGAATCATTTTCTAAACTGATCTCTGGTGTCATCTCTGGGAAGGTTGCTCTGACGTCTCCAGAGTTTGCTTTTTTCCTTCATTGCTCCTTTTGAGCCTTGCTGAGAACTTTATAATTCTCACCACAGGGCTGTTATGCGCTCATTTATCTCCCTTAGATTTTGAGCCCTTCTGAGGCTTGATATTTTTCTGCCTATGAATTATCAGTCTCTCAAATAACTGACCTTCAATAAAAGCTTGTGGAATGAACAAGGAAATAAGTCAATAGGTGAAAGGATAAAGGCCCCTCAAGACGGGATCATCCAGTAGGAAACCAAGCACATGCTTAGGATATCAGCACAGCAGAGGCACCAAAAAATTAGAAAAATATTTTGAAAGATTTTATTTTATGATCTTATTAAAAACTACCATGGGAGAAATCTCAATGTTATTGGATTTCTTTCCTCTTGTTTACAGTTCAGAATTGTTTTTATATTATTCTGAATTACATAGGGAGGCCTACCATCTTTTAAAAGCTTAGGGTCTTAAAAATCTAAATTCATCCCTGAATCTCGTTTTTTCTTTTATCTTTCAACACTTAACCCATTCACAAGGTATCAAGAAACTGCTATATTACAGGCCTTATGCTAGTGCTAGAAATGTAAAGAAAAAAAATTGTTCATCACTTTTATTTACCTCTACTTCAACATGTACTTCAACATTGTACAGGTTATATGTTCTTACTGTTGCCCAGTATTTTTAAGACACTTAAACTTTTTCTTCTAGAATCCCAATTCTTCAAGATCCTAACTCTACAATTTTGTCTTGTAAGGCATCCAGCTCCTAACCAGGAAGATATTGCAAGTTGGTGAACGTATTTGATGATGATCACAACTTTTCCCCAAATATAGGAATACATCTGTCATAATAAAAGCACTTAAGAACTCAATTTGTCTCTCTGAAATATTTATTGCAACAAACCCAAACTTGTCCAAATTTTTTTGCTTTTAATTTTGTTCCCCAAGAAACATAACTATTTGTTGTTATTGCTGAAGAGAAAGAATATGATGCAGAGATATCAATGGAAGGGACTTGTTTCCTTAGGTGCCTCAAGCAATGAAAGGAAGATATGAGATAAGAATCTATGACCACAATGCTTTTCAGCGTACATGTGAAGAATGCTAACATTTGTCAACTTCAGTTGATTAATGGACCAACCCTTTCGGGTTGATAAAGGTTCTTAAAAATGTGCAGGTGTTTCTTTATGGGAAATTGTTTTGTTTTGGTGAAGAAAAGAAGTAGTTCAGAGAAAGTTTTTTGATTGCTAACAATGTGCCCAAAGGCACATGCAAGCAGAGGGTACCCAACCCTATTCTTTCTTCACATTAAAGGGACATTAGATCATGAAACTGGAGTATCAGTCATGGCTCCCAATGGGTTGATCGGAGACTGAAAGCCATGTGGATTTTCCAAGCTGCTATGTCCAGTAGCTCAGTTCCAATCAGTTCACTTCTAAGTCCGAAAATCCAGGAGCAGAGAGTATGCATGCCCACGCTACCCAGGATTGGGGAACAATGAGGCCTAAAGCATAGCTCATGCCTTTTTTAAATAAAACCCTATTCCCAACACCAGTTTAATGGAATATGTGCACTTAGAGGCATCCAACAGGGCTGCCCTCAAACAAATAGCTCCATGGGAACTGCACAGATCCCCTTGCCAGTCCATTTTTCAGCAGCGGTCCTCAGAGTTGATTCTCTGCCTTTTCCTAGCTGCAGAAAATGGCACCGTGCAGTTGCATGAAACACCAGTGAGCTCTGTTCCAACAGCAGCCATGCTATCCCTCCTTGACAAGATATTGTCTTAAAATCACCCCTTAGACACAGGGAGCCCAATACAAACAGACTTAGATCAGATGGGCCTCCCACTTGTCCCCAATAAATCATTTGAAATTAGCAGCACTTCCACTTGGAGCCAAGCAGCATGGGAATGCTAGAGGGCAAATGCCAGGCTACACGGGAGGATGTAAAAGCTGGCCCACAGGCAAGGTTGAGGCTCCGCACAGCTCTGCATTAAGATGCCACTTTTATTATAAGGGAGAGAGAGCAATCTTTATCCAGCGTCTGTGTGTGTTGGGTTGTGGCTTTAAATAAATAATTCCTAGCTCAATGTTTCAGTCTCCCTTGTCTAGTTAGAGTTGCAAAGGGGAATATAAAATGGCAGAGTTGTGCCACTGGATGGCCCCAAGGAATGATCTTAATATTTGACTTGCAAACTCTGATTAATACTGCATAGGTAATGCTTTTTATGGAAGGCAGAGATAGTGATCCACATGTTGTTTGGGGAAACTTGAAGCCAACTAACTATACATAAAAGAAATCTGAAGAGTTCCTCCCTGGCATCAAAAGTCCCAGTGGATATCTGAAGACTCTGGAATTCTTCCCTGGAGGAAAGGGAGCCATGGGCAGCAAGGAGAAGAGAATCCTCCCATCATTTTGGGAGGGTACTCAGGTGGGAGTATTTCCTCCAACACATCATGGAGTCTGCTTCACATTTTACTTGCCACCAATTCTGAAGCTCATTTGCATATAAAGCATCTGGAATAAGCAAAACTAATTTGAATCTTCTTTTATAAAATGTTAGCTGGATTAAAGGATCAGGTAGCTGGTTCCCTTACAAGATTCACTGGAGGAAAGTCAGACAGAGAATGAGATAAAATCATTAGGCCAGTCCCACACTGGCAACTGTTCCTGTGTAAACTCAGTCTCTAAAAAGGGTATATTGATCTGGCAGCGTCCTTTCTTACCTCCCGGACCTCCGAGCGATCTATAGCACAGAATTCTTCAACTGTAGATACACCTGTGACCCTCTTATCTTCCACAAATGTCTTAGGTCCTCTGATCTTTAGCCTCACCACAGGCCTGTGGGGGCACCCACCAGGTGTCCCACTTTAAACACCTGGGTAGGTCAATGCTATAGTTTCTACTGGGGACTTATTTTCTGGATCCCCATCCCCAGTTCGATGGTGAGGACAACATCCAACAAAAACAACAATGGCACCGTTCATGTATCTAAAAGATAAGTCATTTTTAAGTTTAAAAATTCATAGCATACACAGATGTACAGCAGGCAGGAATCAAAAGACCTCACAACTACCTCCAACTCCTTCAATTACTAGAAAAGGAAACTGAAACCCAAAGAGGCAGAGGGCTCTGGCCAACAGGCAAGGTGAATGCACCACAGCATCCACTGCACTTCTGTTCTTAAGACTTCATGCAGCCATATCTAGACCATGCATTTCTTATACATACTTGATTTTCTTGCAGTTCCCAATTAACTTAATTTTTCTTGGTGATAAAGGAAATATTAAAAAAGAAAGAAATATACACATTCACACTAACAGTCTTGTCTTAGATGTGCAGAGCACATTCCTACTGTTGAAAATTACTTATGAAATAGAAACCCTGGTATTACGGATATCTTCTAGCATTAAATGGCATTTCCTCCCTGAGCCCATTCTCAGGAGAAAGGACCACTAGTGGTTCAGTGTAAGGAATCATGAGGTTATCCCCAAACGAACTCTCACCAATATATTTTCATCCAAAGAAGAAGGGACATTCAATTCATACTGCCATCATTCACTTAAAAAAATTTTTAAGCATAAATTGGTTTATTTTAACATGATTTAGACGTCACTAAATCTTTGCAAGTCATATCATAAAGGTCATTATTCCTATATTATGAGTGTAAAGAAAGCAAATCAAGGAGACTAAGAGGTAGAATTTTTTTTAAAAATTTCAGCACAAGCTACAATGGTTAAAAGCAAAACTGTCCTGCTTGAAGCCTCGTCAATCCTCAACCCCATTTATGACTTCAGTGCATCTTGATATGTCAACCAACATTCACTGAGCACCCAAGCTCTACTAGAATCTCCTACTATGTGTTTTTGGTTCCCTTCTTTATGAATGTATTGGGATTTTGAGCACAATTAATTTTAAAAAATCTCAAATGCCCTATTAGTAGAAAGAGTCCATAGTTGTGAGATTTGATTTGTATGTTTTTAGTGGAAGTAATTGGCAATGTTCAATGCATGCCAAATGAAAGTGTTACAATGTCATTCTCCCCTCCTCCCCCATTTTTGAATTGGCCAAGCAGCTAATTCCAAGAAATCTTTTTGCAATATTGTTCCAATTTGCCTGGAATTCTCTATCTCCTGACCTAATCTGCCTCTCTTTAGCTTTTTAAAAACATTGTCTTCTCTATTTATATTCTTTCACAGTGACTCTTAAAGAATAAAGATAAATTGGAAGAAAAATATACATTTCTCTATCTTTGAAAAATATCTGACCACATACACATCAAACTGCTTGTGTTTGCTGTCTTTTGATTATGGAAGTATGGGACAATTTCATTTTCTATTTTCTATTTATTGTATGTTAAAAATGCGTGAGTATTTTTTTTGTGCTGTATGATTATTGAGGTATTTTAATTGATATGGGACTATTTCATTTCCTATTTTCTATTTATTGTATGTTAAAAATGCGTATTTTTTTGTGCTGTATGATTATTGAGGTATTTTAATTGGTTTCACCTGAACTGTGAAGAAAAATTATTGGGTAAATAGGTTCACTTTAGTACTTTGATAGACAAGTGTAAGAGATAAGTGGTGACTGTCTTTCATTATTAAATGAAACACAAAAGCATTTTTATCAACTTCCAATGAGTACTCATAAACATTTCCTGGTCATGTGACTAGTCTAATTTAATTTTCCTATAAATTTTTCTTCATTTCTATAATTCTCTTCTTTGTACTTTCTTTTTCAAATAATAATAAAAATATTTCAAATGTACTATGAAAATGGTCTTGTTGATATAGATTTTTGTCCTATTTGGCTTTGGCTATTTTCCCTAATCCCTGATGAAAGTTTGTATTTGAGAATGTGGTTATTAAAAAATTTAAGAGAGAGACAAAAAATGATGCTTAAATGGAAAATATGCTGGGCATTACCTTCCACCTGTCCAAGGACATGGCCTTTCATGCTAATTTATAATATTTGACTTACCTCTAACTACCACAAGGTGGCAAAACATGTGACCTGAATCATTAAAGTCTCATGATATTTGGCTATTAATAGGCAAAGGCCTGTATTCTAAAAAGAATGAAATTTAGTGACCTTTCACTTTAAGACAAATGTTACATTTTTGGATTGCTTCTCCTGAAAAGAAAAACAATAAAAATCTATAATTAAAATTTATCATTCTTAACTAAGCATTACAGCCATGAAAAATAGCTAATTATTCACTGTGAGCAATTTTGTAGAAATCAGATTTGCTGATGAACAAATAAACTTACAAAATATTTCCAAAAGGTTTTCTCATAAACCTACTAGGAATTCATTTATTCTGAGAAACCCCTCCAGATCTGAGGCCTCTCATATAATCCCCTTGAACACATTCTTAAAATCCTTCAGCTTGCATTGGTAGTTATCAAATATATTTAAATATTTGGCAAGAAAATTAAAATATAAAAACTAATATGGCAATTGCCCCCAAACACACAGTTTCCCAAGGAGATTGCGATGATTCAGAAGGAAATCTATGGAGGATATTTGGAATTTAAATAATGGGGCTACATTCTGACAGTGCTTTTTACAAAAATAAGCTGGCCCAAAAATATAATAAAAATAATTAGTATAAAGTAGGTAGATTTTATCTGAAAGATAGAGAACAGGTAGAGCAAAGTTATCTGCAGGGCTATCTTCTATTGAGTAAAGTTGATGTATGAAATCCACATATATAAGGCAAGCATTTTATGGAGCTCTTATTTACCTACAAAGTAATCACCTTAGAATATTTTTCAAAATAACTATATTCTGTTAGTGCATTGAAAATATGATTCAATTCAGGAAAAAAATTAGTTCAACTTTTTACAAATATAAATATTACATAAAAGTAAATATTCATGGTTATTTTAATTCGTATCGCCGAAGAGAGCTCGGTTATACTTGTATACATTATCTTTTATATGAAATAAGAATCTCAATTTACAGAAAATATCATCATGGAATTTTTATTGAGATAAGGTTAAACTTATGATTATATTGAGGATAATTGACATTAATTTTTTTCAATTACACTTGACATTTAATATTATTTTATATTAGTTTCGGTGTACAGCATAGTGGTCAGACACATATAATTTATGAAGTGATCCCTTTGATAAGTCTACTACCCATCTGGCACCGTACACAATTATTACAATATTATTGACTATATTCCCTATGCTGTACTTTACATCCCTATGACTATTTTGTGACTACCAATTTGTACTTCTTGACCCCCTTACTTTTTTCACATAGTTCCCCATACCCCCTCCCATCTGGCAACCATCAGTTTGTCTGTATCTATGAATGTTTCTATTTTGTTTGTATTTATTTTGTTCTTTAGATTTCACATGTCAGTGAAATCATATGGTATTTGTCTTTCTCTGACTCACTTATTTAACTTAGCATAATATCTTCTTAGGTCCATCCATATTGTCACAAATGGTTAGATTTCTTTCTTTTTTAATATATATATATATATATATATATACTAAAGGCCCGGTGCACAAAAATTTGTGCACTCGGGGGTCCCTCAGCCCAGCCTGTGCCCTCTCGCAGTCTGGGACCCCTCGGGGGATGTCCACCTGCTGGCTTAGGCCTGCTCCCCGGGGGATTGTGCCTAAGCTGGCAGTGATACATCCCTTGGGGGATGTCCACTTGCCAGCGGGCCGAAGCTGCAGTTGAACATCCATAGAGCTGCTGAGGAGGCAGGAGAGGCTCCCACCATCGCCGCTGTGATGCCGTCAGCCTGGCTTGTGGCTGAGCAGAGCTCCCCCTGTGGGAGTGCACTGACTACCAGGGGGCAGCTCCTGCATTGAGCATCTGCCCCCTGGTGGTCAGTGTGTGTCATAGTGACCAGTCATTCCCAGTCGTTCTGCTGTTAGGGTCAATTTGCATATTA
>NW_005356674.1:9995556-10002203 GCF_000412655.1 Myotis brandtii
GCGGGCTCCGCCCCTGCAGCCGCCCCGTGATTGCGGGCTCCGCCCCTGCCCAGCTCCCATCGCTGGCTCCACCCCTACTTCCCACTATCACTGGCCAGAGGCCTTAGTCCCGGGCAGGGGCGGCTGCAGCTGCGGGTCGCCACTGCCTGGGCCTAACGCCTCGGCCAGTGATAGACTAGAGGCCCGGTCCACGAAATTCATGCACGGGGGTGGGGGGGTCCCCTCAACCTAGCCTGCACTCTTTCCAATCCGGGACCCTTTGGGGGATGTCCGACTGCCGGTTTAGGCCCGATCCCTCTCACAGTCCAGGACCTCTGGCTCCTAACTGCTCACCAGCCTGACTGCCTGATCACCCCTAACCACTCTCCCCTGCTGGCCTGATCACCCCTAATCGCCTCTGCCTTGGCCCACGCCACTGTGGCTTTGTCCGAAAGGACATCCAGAAGGATGTCCAGAAGATGTCTGGTCTAATTAGCATATTACCCTTTTATTAGTATAGATTAGCTATCTTTATCTTCCTTTTAGAGAAATATCTATACAGGTTCTTTGCCCCTTTTTCTAAAATATATATATTTTATTGATTTTAGAGAGAGAGAGAAAGGGAGAGGGAGAAAGAGAGAGAAAAAAGGCATAAATGTGAGAGAGAGAAACATTGATAGGCTGCCTCCAGTCACACCCTGAAATGGATCCTAGCCCACAACCTAGGCATATGCCCTAACTGGGAATCACACTGGTGACCTTTCAGTTTATGATTCTCAACCAACTGAGCCACACCAGCCAGGGTCCTGATCATTTTTTTTTAATTATTATTTAAAGTATTACAAATAGTAGTACATATGTCTCCTTTTTTCCCCCCACTGACCTTCCCCCAGAACTGACCTTTTTTTTTTTTTGAAGGGAGAGGGATAGAGAGTTAGAAACATTGATAAGAGAGAAACATCGATCAACTGCCTCCTGCACACCCGCTACTGGGGATGTGCCCGCAACCAAGGTACATGCTCTTGACCGGAATTGAACCTGGGACCCTTGCGTCCACAGGCCGACGCTCTATCCACTGAGCCAAACCAGTCAGGGCCTGACCATTTTTTAATTGGAATTGTTTGGGGTTTTTTTATGTTAAGATGTATGAGTTCTTTATAAATTTTGGATATTAACTCCTTATTCAATGTATCATTGGCAAAGATCTTTCCCCATTCAGTGTGTTATCGTTTTGTTTTGTTGATGGTTTCCTTTGCTGTGCAAAAACTTTTTAGTTTGATGTAGTCCCATTTATTATTTTTTCTTTTGTTTCCCTTGCTAGAGGAGCTATATCAGAAAAAAATATTACTAAGAGCAATGTCAGAGAGTTTACTGCCTATGTTATCTTCTAGGAGTTTTATGGTTTTGGGGCTTACATTTAAATCTAATCCATTTTGAGTTTATTATTGCATATGGTATAGGAATGTGGTCTAGTTTCATTTTTTTGCATGTATCTGTCCAGTTTTTCCAATATCCCTTACTAAAAATACTGCCTTGACCCCATTTCATATTCTTTCCTTCTTTGTCATAAGTGACCATAAACATTGGTTTATTTCTTGGATCTCTATTCTGTTCCATTGACCAATATGTCTGTTTTTATAACAGTACCATATGTTTTGATGACGATAGCCTTTTAGTATAGTTTGATATCAGGTAGAGTGATACCTCCAACTTTGTTCAAGATTGCTGTGGCTATTTGAGGTCTTGTGTTAACTCCATACAAATTTTAGGGTTATTTGCTCTAGTTCTGTGAAAAATGTCACTGATGTTTTTATAAGGATTGCATTGAATCTATAGATTGCTTTGGGTGATAATTGACATTTTCCCCACTTCCAGCCTCATATCATTCTCTACAGAAGAAGTGGAAAGGATAGCACTTTCAGTGAGAAAGATTAGACAGACACAAAAATTGGCAGTAGTTGTCTGCAAGTGTCTCCATGGCCAGCACCATGGCAAGTGGCCACCCTATAAATTGGGGTGGAGCTTAGGAGAGATCTCAGGTAGAGAGACTGCTTGGGCAGTTGTCAATTATGGATATTTGCAGCTTTGTGGTGGATGAAAGAAATCTCCCAAGGATGGTGTGCAGGAAAAAAATGATTTAGGCCTAAGACCAACATCAGTTAAGAAAGATGAGCAGAGTAAAAGGAGTCTACAAAGGAAAGAGAGAAGAGCCAGCCAAGGACAGTAGGAAAACACCAGCGACTAGAATCACAGAAGCCAAGAGAAGTATTTCAAAAAGCACTTGAAATTAAAAAAAATATATCAAGATTTACAGAAAGATAAGGATGGAATGATATATTTTTGTCATGGTGTCCATAAGTGTGCAATGTTTTATCTTCTCTGTTTTTCCTGCCACGGCACAGGGCATTCAAATCCTGCTAACGCCCTCAGACACATAAAAGGTCCTCGTTGAATTTAGCAGCCATTAGCTCTCATTCTCTTCTCCTTCATAATTTCCTCAGGAAACATTTAAAAATATTATAGTCAAATTTTAAAAAGAAAGTTTATTTTCCAGAATGAATATTCTGTGAGTCCTTCCCCTCCAACCCCCCAGAATGACCTGCAATGTGTCTAAGCAGCAGCCCCTCAGCTGGGCCAGGCATAGGGCACCATTCCTTTGCTACATTCTGTTCCCTTCCTATCTATCACACTTAGTTCAACAAAAACAACAGCAAAATAAGAAAAAAAGGGAAAAAAAGGAGGGGGGGGCTCTTATCTGCACAGTTGTGATGAATAGACTTGATTGGGCTCTCACACAGCAGGCAGGTGATGGCCATTGCCTGTCTATTTCAGGACTAAACTTTAGACTGGCCACAGGTGTTTTTCCTTTTTTGGCTCTGCAGCCCTGCCATCATTAAGTTTGCCTGAAGCAGCAGACAGCTTCTGGGAGACCAAGAGATGGGGGGAGGCAGGGTGCAGAGACAATCCAGCTGACATTTTAAGCAGGAAATGCAACCATCTGAATGTAAAGAAGATAAACCCTGTCTCTACACAGACTGTTCACTCGGGGGAAATTGAGGTAAAATATTACAGTATTCAGAGAAGGGAAATACTGGAGCATGTGCCCTTGAGACCACCCTTGCTCTTGTCATTTCATTACAAGTCGTCCCTTCTCGTTACCTAAAAATACTGAAAAAGAGGGAAAGGAAGTTCTAAGACACCACTGGAAATTTATAATTTGGTGGAAGTGGTTTTTTTTTTCTTTATCAACTTCAATAAATATTTTCAACATGTACTCCACCTCACAATATAAAACAAATGCAAATGTAAGTGAGCATTTTGAGGCTTCTCCTTAGTGTAGGTAGGCACTGTGACTGAACGTAGTCAATATAATTTCTAGGATATTGGACAAGATGTCTTGCCTCCTCTTCCCCACTCTCATCCCCATCCCCAGGAATTTCTCATGTTCCAACTGGTGTTCTAAATCCCTTAATAGGAGGCAAATTTGAGTTCAGGCTTGATATATCAGATAATAGGAAAGTGAATACCTTATCTTAAATTTATGTTAGGATCTAAATGAATAACATTGTAGCTTGAAATCAGGTTTTGATACAGGACTCTCATTAGAACTAGGAAAGACAAGATGGCATGGTGGAAGTGACAACTGTGAAGATAAGTATCATTAAGAATTTCACAGGAGTCTGTACTTTTTTACCCTGACGAGTTTGTAAACTTCACCCTTGAGTATGTATGAGTAAATATATGCAAAATGCACATTGAATTTCTGCATATGAAGATTTTTAAACCAGAAGAAGAAAAATTATGTAAAATAAAATGAACACCATTGCTTATATAATTCTTAACTATAGCTTAAAAGTACAGATTCATAGATTTTTAAAATATAGGGACTCTGGTGAAAGTTAATAGTTTTGTTTACTTGGTTGTTTTTTGTTTTGTTTTTGCTTTTTCAACAGAGTAGGTGGATTCTTCCCCAGTTATTAAAAGCTGATTTCTGGGGCACATGGAATCACAATTCTAAAAAAATGACAGAATCTTTTATTTAAGACTAGAGGCCCAGTTATGAAATTCGTGCACTCGGGTCCCTCATCCTGGCCTGTGCCCTCTTGCAGTCCAGGAGTCCTCAGGGGATGTCCGACTGATGGCTTAGGCCTGCTTCCCACGAGGAGTGGGCCTAAACCAGCAGTCGCTAAGGAGGTGGGAGAAGCTCCCACCACCACAGCTGCACTCGCCAGCCATGAGCCCATCTCAGGGCTTCTGGCTGAGTGGCACTCCCCCTGTGGGAGTGCACTGACCACCAGGGGGAAGCTCCTGTGTTGAGCATCTGCCCCCTGGTGGTCAGTGCGTGTCATAGCGACTGGTTGTTCCACTGTTCGGTCCATTTGCATATTAGCCTTTTATTATATAGGATGACCTTAAAATCTCATGAGAGCTCATTTATTTTGTAATTGAAAAGTGTTTTTTAAGAAATCAGAAAACATTATCTACTGTGATATTCCTGTACTTTAGGGAGGAAAATGATGCCTTAAAACACTAGAAAAAATACTTTTCAAAGATCAGCCCAGCAAATTGTCAGCATTGCCAAAGTTAGAGATGAGTGATTTTTCTTCCAGGTCCCTGTTCTAATCCACGAGATGGTCTCTTTTAGTTATCTCATAAAACTATTCAAGTAGCTCCAGAGAAAAGATACTTTTTTCATCAAGTAAGCCAGGGACATTCTGGTGGCTATTTTCTACATTACTACTGAGACTTTTTACGCAAGGTCATCCACTTCCACCCCATCTCCAATGTGAATTGAATTCAAATCGAATACTTATTGCTCTTATAGAAGGAGTAGGTGGTGTTTACATGTCTGTGTATATTTGCATGTGTTGTTTCTTTATGGAGGGACCTCATTAAATTTAGAATGTTTGGTCTACTCAGTAGTTGCTCAAGGACCTCCACATTTGGCATCTGGGATGGGTTTTCTCAAGCTGGAATCACTTAAGGATGCGGGAAACCTGGATGCTGATTGGCTGGAGGAGCTGTGGTGAACAGTATCTGGACTTGCATGTGAATCATTGCTTAGAGGAGCTAAGGATGATAAACAGTCATTGACTTTGAGTTTCATCCCAGAATATGTGTGCTGGGCTAACGCATAATGGAGAAGGATTAGACAGATCAAGTATGCATTCCAATGGGCACACACACACAGGCTTCGTCTATTAAGAGACAATGTCCTGGTACTTGCAATTTGTCAGTATAATACTTTTAAGGATGGACAAGACAGACAGAGTTTTTGGAGTTTTAAATTCCCCTATGTATTTATGAATCATAAAAGTGTACAACCCAGTCCTTTTGGATGGATTAAGAATAAAACTAAAATGAAAGAAATTATAATTATAAATCAGCTGTCTTTTTTAACATTGTAATGGGATACAAAAGAAATATCTCTGTTTATAGTTCTCCATTAATAGTTTGCAAGATTATAATCTTCCTGATGGTGAGTTCCAATGGCAGTAACAGAAGGAAGCCTCAAAATTATGGGCAAATAAATTACATTTATTAAAGAAACCTGGTTGAAACATGCTGCTCAAGGAAGAAAGACCAACTCTAGGATACAGAGTGGAGTGGTAATGGTTCTATCTGCCCTCAAGGATTTTAGAGTCCATCAGGGAAACTAGTGAACACAAATGTAAATAATAAGAGTGTAGAATAAAAATCAGTAAGTTCCATAGAAGAAATGTGGAAAGAGCTATAGGAGAAGAGTGGAAACAGAGGTGCTACTTGAACCCATTGGCAATCAGGGAAGGCTTTTTTGTAGAAGTAAGATGTGATTCTTACTTTAAACCAGGTCCGAGAAATCACTTCATCTGGCCCTTCCAAGGCATTATGGGTGATTTAATTAAATGTTTGACCAAATATAGCAGGCTAATTTTTAAGTTGATAATTTTGTATGGCCCACAAATCTATATATATGAAAGCCTAAGCAGCTGAATGACCAGTTGATCAGTCACTATGATGCGCACTGACCACAAGGGGGTAGATGCTCAATGCAGGAGCTGCCCCCTGGTGGTCAGTGCGCTCCCACAGCCAACTTCCCACGGCTAGCCAACCTCCCGTGACCCCTCCTCCCACTGGTTGGCCCTGACCAGCCTCAATCAGGGCTGGACTGCCAACCTTCACGATCCCTCCCCCCAGTTGGCCAACCTCCCACGGTCCCTCCCCCTGTCTGGCCAGCCCCAATATCCGGCCAGGCTCAGGGACCCCACCCATACACGAATTTATTCACCATGCCTCTAGTGATATTATAAAATCCAAATGACCCTTGGCAGAAAAACGGTTTATCATTCCTGCTTTAAACAATAAGTGGGATTTGAGTATGTGTAGATGGGAGAGAAAGGAATTCTAGGTGGAGAAAACCATACAATCAAAAGCTTGGAGAGCCAGATAGAAAAACAGCCAAGTTTTGGAAACAGAGAAATACAGTTTGACTGGATTTTTAAATTACTCAGTTCATAACTGGATTTGTATAGGGTGCCTAGCAAAATGTATCGGTTGCAAGAATATTTCATCTACTTGACATGCAAGATTAATGCTTTGGCCTGGCCAGCATGGCTCAGTGGTTAAGCGTCGACCTGTGAACCCAGGATCACTGTTTGATTCCTGGTTGGGGCATATGCCTGGGTTGT
>NW_005356674.1:10003160-10069205 GCF_000412655.1 Myotis brandtii
AAATATAGCAGGCTAATTTTTAAGTTGATAATTTTGTATGGCCCACAAATCTATATATATATATAAAAGCCTAAGCAACTGAATGACCAGTCGACCAGTCACTATAATGCGCATTGACCACAAGGGGGTAGATGCTCAATGCAGGAGCTGCCACCTAGTGGTCATTGTGCTCCCACAGCCAACTTCCTGCAGCTAGCCAACCTCCCGTGATCCCTCCTCCCACTGGTTGGCCCTGACCAGCCCCAATCAGGGCCGGACTGCCAACCTCTCACGATCCCTCCCCCCAGTTGGCCAATCTCCCATGGTCCCTCCCCCTGTCTGGCCAGCCCCAATATCCAGCCAGACTCAGGGACCCAACTCGTGCATGAATTCATGCACCATGCCTCTAGTGATATTATAAAATCCAAATGACCCTTGGTAGAAAAACGGTTTATCACTCCTGCTTTAAATAATAAGTGGGATTTGATTATGTGTAGATGGGAGAGAAAGGAATTCTAGGTGGAGAAAACCATACAATCAAAAGCTTGGAGAGCCAGATGGAAAAACAGCCAACTTTTGGAAACAGAGAAATACAGTTTGACTGGATTTTTAAATTACTCAGTTCATAACTGGATTTGTATAGGGTGCCTAGCAAAATGTATCTGGTTGCAAGAATATTTCATCTACTTGACATGCAAGATTAATGCTTTGGCCTGGCCAACATGGCTCAGTGGTTAAGCGTCGACCTGTGAACCCAGGATCACTGTTTGATTCCTGGTTGGGGCATATGCCTGGGTTGTAGGCTCAATCCCCAGTGTGCAGTGTGCAGGAGGCAGCTGATCAATGATTCTCTCTAATCATTGATGTTTCTATTTCTCTCTCCCTCTCCCTTCCTCTCTGAAATCAATAAAAATATATAAAAAGATTGATGCTTTGATAAGAAAGAGTCAGTGGTGATGTAGAAGACCATACAGAGCAACTGAGTTCATTATGACAAAAGGAGAGTCCGTGTCTGCTTGGGTAAAGGTAATGGCTCATGTATCTCAAAGAAATCCTGTTTGGAAGTAAGTTTACTGAGTGTGTGGAATGCTCCATTGCCTAAAATTTCTTGGATAAAGTTCTTTGGAACTCTGGATTTTATTGCATTTCAGGAAAGACGTGTCTGGTTTTTGTTGGCTTTCTATGGGATCATGGATCATTTTCAGACTTAGGTTTGTCTTTAAGATTCAGCAACCAATGCTACCACCTCCATAAAGTTTTCTTTCCTCAGCACTTCCCTGCAAGTGTTTATCATATTGCTTATCAGACACTAATGTAATCTTTACTTTTAACCTGTCTGTTCCACCCCTGCCCCACCCTGAAAGTGGCACTTACTCATCCCCAATATTTCACAGTAAGTTCTCAAATAACATCGTTGATTGACAAAGGGAAAGTGAGAAATAAAAAATTAACTAATGATTAAAGCAATATATTTTAAAATTGTGCTTTTCATTGTATTATTAGCCACATGTACACATGCTGGTTCTATTTTCCTTTCTATGAAGAACTGTTGATTTGACTGGGTAACCCTTCTTAAGGAAATTGATATCTACAGAGTCCATGCCCTCTGCCAACCCACCAAACCCACCTAGCACATTGAGCTTTAGAGTCAGTGCTCTGAATGTGTGACCTAGGCCCAGTGTTTTACCCAACCAGGGTCAAAGAACGGTATCTATTTACAAGACTTGGAATTTTTTTGTGTGTGAGACAGGGGTTAGGCAGGGTGTGGAGATACTGTCTAACTTGAACAGTATCTTGCCCACAGTTTTAGAATCATTCTGGAGATTATCACAGTCAATTTTGATTTATTCTCTTTCCATAATTCAATTTCTTGTCCTCACTTTCCTCCCTTTTGGCTTTTGTGACCACTGTGATTCTTGGTGTCTTCTTGACTCTTCAATAGTGCTGACGATCTGCAATTCCCTCCTCCACTTTTTGAGTATCAGTTTTTTTAATATAGCCTATAAACCACCTCATTAATCAGATAGTGTAAAATCCAATTAGAAACATTAGAATCCAGAAATACAAGTGTTAAGGAATATATTTCTTGATTGACAAGGAAGCCAAATAGACCCATCTATTTAGAATCTTAGCAACAATTAGCTGCCTTAGTTTCATTTATTGTGACATAAAAAATCTGGTTTATTGAGAGCTCTATTGAAGAAGATTTCTATGATATGCACCATGAGAAAATATCTTCAAACTAAAATGATTGTTTTGCTGTAATAAATTGAACCATATGTACACTATGTTATTCAATCTTTTTTCTTCAAGGCATAAATTGATATTAAAGAACATTTAAGTCATAACACATGGTTATCCAGGCATGAACGAGGCAATAACCCATATAAGTTGTCAAGGTGAAGCCAAAGCATTTATTAGAGGTTTGTGTTGTTTTTGAAAAGTGCATGGTTGGATAAACATGGATTAGTGCTATTATGCTGCTACGATGACTCAAGTGTGTTTTTACAGTGTCAGTAATTTTTATGTTTAAAAATCACTGGTGCAGTATATTAGCTATAATTTATGTTTATCATCTTGTGTACTCTAATAGGTTTCAACAAACCATTTAACACTTCAGCTTGTGCATATACATTACTTAATAGGTATTTATCTTAAAAAAGAGATACTTAACGGGACTTTCAAAGCTTGCAACTGCATGCTAAGAGAGAATACTGCAGTGTGTCACATTAACTTTCTTTTCCCCGTTTGCAGTTAACTTTGAACATTCTGACCACTTGCCTCTTTGTTCAATGCACCTCCAAATGGCATAAGAAAAACATAGTCTGTTAGTGTCCTTGTCAGCAGGAATGACATCAAGTTCGCCCAGCACCCATGTCCGTCACACTTGCTGAGAAGGGTGGCTGCACAATATAGCCAACACAGCTGAAAATATGACGAGGGTCCAGCGATCAGTCACCACATTGGGGTGCCCTTTCGGAAAAGGCTAGTTTGCTTCTGACAGTAGCTGTGTCTATGCAGCTTTTCAGGTTCATGTGACCTAGACTCTCATTTTAGAAGAGTCTCTGAGAGAGCCCCCGGGGCTGTATGTATGGGAGGAGGGGTTGGTGGGGAGTCAGTTGGGACTTCCCAGTCACAGGAGGTTTGTTGCAGCAATACAAGAGGAGACTTCATTTATCATGACACTATTGATTCTTCCAAATAGTGCTACGCTTATTGTTTTTGCTGCAATGATGACCTATTTCTCTTTTGGATATTCTAGTAGATGAATTACCAGTGTTTAGTCTTTTCATAAGGGAGATTGATTCACTTTTAAAATGTACCCAGAGCTGGTGATGCAATAATACAGTTTTAGTCTTTTTTAAGGTAACTACTTTTTGACTTATTGCCAGCCACGACAGAGATGGATTTGGAGGGGAAATGCACATGAAACTCTAGTTACCACTTAAACAAATGATTCCACTTTATCCATTTGTGACATGACTGGATAAAAGTTTGTTTGGAATCCTGAAATTATGACTATGGTGATCCATTGAGTAATAAATTTTTAGAAAGAGGCTATAAATTCTCTAAAGTCAATCAAGCACATCAATTGGCTGAGTTAGCAAATGGAGAGTATATTACTCACGGGAGACAAATCAACCAAGCTGGACTGTGTATTATTGTGAACTACCTTTTTCCTTAGTAGTGACATTTTGACATCTTATCAGAAAGACCTGTTATATCTCGCTCTTTTCAGTCTTGGCAACTCTGCTAACTTGATCCAAACTTGCTTCCTAAATATTTCAAACTTTACTATTTTGACGATAACATCAAAATTATATGCAAAACAGTGTGGACAATTTATATAAAAATAGTGTGTTTCAAATAAAGAAAATTAGAGGAGAAAATCTCATTAGCATCTTGAATGAACAGTAACAAAGATTCAGAAGAATCAAAAAGAATAATAGTCTAGCCCAAAACTTCTAATGAACTTTCTAGAATGATATAGAACTTTCTGGAAAGATGCATCTTCTTTGCTTTACGATATAGTAGCCACTAGCCACATGTGATGATTGAGCACTTGAAATGCTCAACTTAAAATGCAAGTGGAACTGAACAACTGAATTTTTAGTATACTTAATTTTAATTTTAAGGTACATAGCCACACATGGCTAGTGGTTATCGTGTTGGACAATGCAGAAAAGTTCACCCCTTTAAGAAAATGCTTGAAGAGCTATTTACCCGTGGGAGCAATACTGGGTGGAAGGAGCAAAAGTGATGATAGCAGACCGTGCCCTCTTTTAAAGGAATTTAGAACAAATCAAAAAACTTAAAAAAGGAGAGAAGAGTCATATAGGTTTTGAAATTTGAATAGCAAGAGAGTTTACTATAAGAGTAAAGATATCTACACATGGAAGTTAACAGCTATACAAATGGGTAAATATGGGACTTAATTTTATGAAACATAAAACAGGTAAAATATTAAAAACATATTTAGAGAACATAGAGAATATTTAGTAATGAAGTATTTTAAAGTACTTAGGAATCATTATTGATGTTATTATTTACTTTTTCCCCTCAATGAGGCAGTTTTATAAGTAAAACATGAATATATGTGTTTTTAAACATTAGTAAAGTACCGAGATACTATCAAATGAAATACCTTTATGAATTTAATAGTTCTCATTTCAGTAAATGGTAATTCCATTCCTAGACACCCAAGCTTATCTCCAATTTCTTCCGTCTGCTCATCTTCAAAATATAATCAAACACCAAGTCCTGTCCTTATGTGATACAAATAATTCATGGTGCTTCTCTTCTCTTTATCTTCTTGATCACCATCTTTCTTTATGCCCTTCCCTGTCCAGACTATTCGATGTACATCCTGGTTATCTTCTGGCTTACAGTTTCCCCTCCCCGTCCTCTTTCTAGTCAACCCTCCCCATAAGTACCAAAGTAGTCATGTTTCTCACCTGCTTAAAATTCTTATGAGTGCTTCAACCTTCCCCATAAGTACCTAAGTCATGTTTCTCACCTGCTTAAAATTCTTATGAGTGCTATGGACTGAATGTTTGTGTCTCCCTCCACTTCAAATTCATATGTTGAAATCCTAACCTCCAATGTGATGGTATTAGGAAGTGGGGCCTTTGGAGGTAATTAGGTCCTGAGGTGGATCACTTATAAATGGGATTGGTGCCCTCATACGGAGAGATGTGTGAGAACTTGTATCACCTCTCTCTGCTCTTTGCCATGTGAGGATATGGCAAGAAGACAGCTGTCTTCAAACCAGGAAGAGGGCCCTCACCAGATCTGCTTAGCATCTTGATCTTGAATTTCCCAGGAACCAGAACTATGAGAAATACATGTTGTTTAAGTCACATGGTCTATGGTTTTCTGTTAAAACTGCCTGATTAAAACAAAGGACTTTTCATCACCTCTTAGTTATGGCTCAAGTTTTTTAGTACATCATAAATGCACTTCATCTCCCTTCCTGTCTTTCAAGCCCTGACCCATGACACTGCCTTCCTTACCTATTCTGTTCCAGCCCTTACTGCGCCATAGCATCCCCTTTTTTGGTTCTTCATCTTTGTACATATTGAAATTTCTCCCTGTTTTACTTGTCATTCAAGATTGATCTCGAAGTCACCTCCTCTGAAAACACTTCTCTACCATATTGCCTCTAAAAAGAATCAGTAATCTCTCGTCTGTTCCTTTTAGTCACCCCTCTTATAATCATTATATCAATGAATCCTACTTTTTTATTTGATTATCTCTTCTAGTAGACTGGGGCTTCCAGGGGAAAGAGAAGATGCGTAATTCATCTTTACATCCCTACTGCCCAGCACAGTGACTGATAGGGACTCCATGAATGCCGATGAATGAATGAATGAATGAATGGTCACTTCTGATAGCTAGTCATGTCTGAGGTAGATCTATTGGGGGTCTCTGCTATGACTTAGATATGTATACCTGGCAGAAACTAACAAAGGTAACATCTTTATAACTTGGAGAAATTAAATACTCTTTATTTATAGGCTTATATACCATTCTCAACCTTTATTTTTAATTAAAAAATTCTTAGCATGTCATACTATTAGAGAAGATTCTTTAAGACCATTAATTCAATAATCCCCCGTAGATGAATTAATGAAGAGGCTTATTAGGTAACTACTGTATGCAAATATTATTACTTTTCAGAATTTTGTGATACTTGTGATATTTTCAACATTTAAAAGTATGTCATGTCATTCATAACTATTTTCCTATTCAAATATTTCTCAACATATTCATGTCTGTACTAAATTTCATGTTTATAATTTTATGTCCTTTTTCTTAAAAGTCATTACCAAATTGTATAAGCCTTAGGTCTTAAAAAGGAAAGGCCAAGGAGTTGACCTTTTTTTTAACGCAAAATGTAGAATCAGAATAGACATTCTCTTAAAAAGACTGAAGTTAAATCTTGACATAAATTTGGGCAAGTCAATTAACCTCCTTGTATTTCCATATCCTTACTACTGAAAGAGTAGGATTAGATTATTCTAAGACTTGTCCATCTCTAAATTCTATGATCCTTTAAGTCTATCAAAAATTAAAAACCGTATGATTAATTAGTTCATACTCATAGCATGAATTGTGTTCTTTGAGGAGCTCTATGGTTGTAAATTAGGAAAATATCCAACCTCCTCCTTCCAAGTACCTTACATGTATGTAGAGAAATGAGAGAACAGGCTACATGACTGGTGGCAGGGCATATTGGTAAATTTAGTTGAAAGAATTTAAGTCTGGTTATTGTAACAGGTATTTTATCAGGGCTTAATAAACAGCTTAATTTACTCATTTGACAACTATAAGAATACAAAAATCAAAAAGCAACAACAATGCCTGCCCCCAAGGACCACACATGGTAGTAAGACAGATAAGCAAGCCCCAAATGACCCATCTGGAAAGCCTAATGGAAGGGGTGGGTATTAAAGGTTGTGGTGAAGCATTGTGTAGAAGTAGGTGATGGAATGAGGTTGGAGTATTAAAGGTTGCGGTGAAGCTAGCCAGGTAAGGAAGCATTGTGTAGAAGTAGGTGATGGAATGAGGTTGGGGTGGGATTGGGGTGAATTTCAGGCAGAATCTTCAATGTATATAAAGACATGAACCTGAGAAAGGATGTATTGCACATTAGGATCTAAGAAGAAATATTGCTTCAGAGGCGGTATCTTTAATGGCTACAACTTTCCAGGCAGGAATGAGGGTAAGACAATACGAACTGACGGATGATAGGCTCAGTTAGGGCACTCACTCTCTCTGAGGGAGGATGTCAGCTCACAGTTCCAGTAGACTTATGTCTCAGAAAGCAGACCTACTGTTACTATTACTACAAGGCTTTTATCACAATCATAATAAAAAGTGATCACTTGGGCATGTGGGCAAGACATGAATATGGATGACATGAATAGAAAATAGACATAAATGTAAGGAAATACTAACTGATTTCAGATCACTGCTCCAAAAAGCAAGACATGGTTTCAAACCTGTATTTTTAAAGGATTAATCTAATTGTTATCACTATTGTTACTATATTAAACTTAAGAAGTTCTCCTTTATTATGGGCTTCTTAAAATATCTCTATAGAATGGACAGTATTTAAAAAAATTGTTTTACTGATGAAAAAATGGAAGCACACACAAAAATAGAAAGATGAACACCATGAGCCCTAGGTACATATTATCCAGCTTCAACAAGTATCAACATCTCACCATTCTGTTCAACCTCTCTCCTCAGTTTTCAAATGTGAGAGAGTGCATTCCTTCAATATTCATCCAAAAGATAGGAATTTAAATTATTATCACACTGAAAAATATCCAGCAATTCCTTATTTTCTTCTAATACACAGCCTGTGTTTTTCAGGGGTTTTTTTGTGTGTTTTTTTCCCCAAATCAGCATCCAAAGGTTAACACATTTTAAGTCCATTTTAAAGCTCTACTCAAAAATGATTTTGCAATAAAATCATTTTAAAGAAACAGCATGCCCTTCACAATAAATACATAAAAATGGCTGTGTTTAATGCTCTTGCTGATTGCTTTTACTCTGGAGTCAGTTTGCCTGAGTTCAAATCCAGACTCTGGTAATTACTGCTGTGTGATCTTGGGTTCAACCTCTGGCTTAAATTTCTTCAATGTAAAATGGGAATTAAAAAGTATCTCACAGAATCCTACTAAGATTAAATTAAATGAGCTAATATTTGAACATCTAGAATAGTGCCCTTATGTAAGGGTTTGTTAAATAAATAAAAACAAGTAAATAAATTCAGCTTTTACCCATGACATACTAAAATGAACAAATTACCTAAGGATGGTAGGAACGATTCACTTTTAGCTTAGAAATTGTCTACAATGCCTGATTTAAAATTCTGTCTACAAAACATTTCCCACAGAAGCAAGCAGGCCACACGTGAACACACACATTTGTGCAATAAATGAAATGACAGAATCCATAAACCATATACTAGAGCCGTGGTTCTCAACCTTCTGGCCCTTTAAATACAGTTCCTCATGTTGTGACCCAACCATAAAATTATTTTCGTTGCTACTTCATAACTGTAATGTTGCTACTGTTATGAATCATAATGTAAATATCTGATATGCAGGATGGTCTTAGGCGACCCCTGTGAAGGGTCATTCGACCGCCAAAGGGGTCGCGACCCACAGGTTGAGAACCGCTGTACTAGAGAGCTGTGGAGAATACCAAGCTGAGTTCCTGGAGGCCTGACTTCCTTGGCGGGTGGCCCTAGGAGACCCAGGCAGGAAGGAGACTGGGAAATGGGAGGAGATGGCAGTCTAGGTTTTGTGGACTCTGGTTCCTTCCCTGCCAGGCCTGGGTCGGCAGCGATGCTTCCTCCACTGAGGGACACCATGCAGCTCAGGCAGCCTCTGGAACAGGTCCTACCAACTGCTCCCTGCACTGTGCCCTTCAGGTCCAGGGGTGTTCAAGTCTCCCCCAAATTATCATCTAGCCTTTGGTGCTCTTCTTTCCCCTGTTGGTTTTCCTTTATGGTCTCTTCCTTAAACTAACCTCCATTATTCATCAGAGCCTGACTGATATAACAAAGTAACAGGTCAGATATGAAATATGACCTCATGTTCCAATTGATGATAGCTACAGTGAGGGAGACTGTACTCTATGCTGGGCATTCCAACATTCATTGAATTCTTAACTATAACCCTGGGTGGTAAGTACTATTGTTTTTACAGATGAGTAAACTCAGGCTTAGAGAGATTTCTTGGCCCCAGGTTGTGAGAAGATCTAGCTTAAGAGTCAGGTCAGCCCAGCCTGGTGGTTAAGAGCACAGACTCAGGAACCTGACTGTCTGGGTCTAAATTCTGGCCATGCCACTGTGTGCTCTTGGTCCTGGGTACCTTTTTACTCATCAATTTCCTCAACTATAAAAGGGATAAAAATAATCCCTACTTCAGAAGGTGGTTGTGAGGATGGAATGTGTTAATTTATGAGAGAAGCTCGCTTATAGGAGATGCCAGTATGTGTTTTCTATTATTATTTATGAATCCAAAGCCCACTTATTACTTTATAGTTTCTGCTATCAGAGATGGTGTACGTTTTCTGTAGAATGGAGGATTCTTGTCCCCATTTTTAAATAACTTGTGTGATGTTCTCTATTTTGTGCTGTGGATAGGCTATTATTTAAACACTAGAGGCCCGATGCACAAAATTTGTTCAAGGGGCTTGGCCCCCGGCTGCCTCTGCCTCAGCCCCCGCCCACCATGGTGGCCGCCTCAGCCCTCACAGCCCCAGCTTTGTCCGGAAGGTCATCCGGAAGGATGTCCGGAAGGACGTCCGGTCTAATTAGCATATTACACTTTTATCATTATAGATGATTACTCTTATGTTTAAAAGCAAAATAGGATACTTGTTCTTTTTTCATTGTCAGAAAGGCAAGTGTCAACAGCATCATGGGAAAAGTGGTGGAATCCCCCTGTTTGTGTATTGAACGAATTACAAGAACACAGATAAAATCTTAAGGACCAGGGGTATATGATTTTTTTTCATATATATGTAGAAAAACTTGAGAAATTTGGCTACAGTCTCATTATTGTTATTCTAGTATAAGGAAAAAGGGGGTTCTTTTTGGACATTGGTGTGTTTAATATGTGGATAACACATTGAAACTCAAAGTCTAACACCCTTTCCTAACATCCCAGAATGAATTTGTGCAAACTTAATGAACAGCTATAAACTCTGTATTCTTTAAAGACACAGGAAGCCACTAAGCTGAAATACACTTGGGAATGGATGGGTCAAGCAATTCCAAGTACGGAGAAGCATGCCAGACAGTTGCTGCTCTTGGAGAAATATTTTGATCACCATCTTAGCCTTTCTTCATCACTATGGTCATATCAAAGGAATACTGTGACTATGTAACAAATCAGTATATATACACAATCCTAAACTCTGTATTTTTGCCTCTTAATACAAGATATCAAAAATTATAACTATCCAAGCATTTAGAAACAGTCCTCATAGGTAAAACCATTTTTTAGTATGCATACTCCCACATTGCTCCTTATAGTGTGTTATGTATAAATTATTAAATAAAGAAAATGTTGCTAATGTTACTATTTTAATTTGGTTTTATAAGTCTTCTAAAATGTAAGTATTTTTAGCAAATAGATGGCACTCATAGTACTTATCAATCATTTTTGCCTTTTTCCTGCTTTACTTATTTACACGTTCATTCAGGCACTCATCACTCACCTGACACTCCATGTGTCTGGCACTTGCTAAGCACTGGGAATGTTAAGGCAGATAAGACATGGTAGCTGTCCCCAAGATGCTCACATTTTAGAAGGGGAGACAGATGACAAAACCATAAGCTTACTAATGACTTAGGGTGCCATGATTGGAATTTCATGGTTGGAACAGGCAGAGCCACAGGTACATACATGTGAAGTTTTCCCTCCTGGAAAATTCAAGGCTATTGAGTGGCCAAGTCACAGAGCAGGCCTCAGAGAGAGAATGCTGAGGGGGGGACATGTTTGGGCAGGGTGAATTTGAGGTGCCTGCAAGATATCTAGACAGAAATGCCAGGTATGCTGCTGAAAGTAAGGGTCTGGGGTTCAGGAGAAAACGCTAGTGTGGAGATTGGGGAGTGAACAGCATTCCGGCAAGAGTTAAAGCCAAGAGTGTGGAGGAGATTCCCCAGGAAGGGCACGCCACAGGCGCCCAGAGACAGTGGGCTCAACAGAACCTTGAGGAAATTCACCCCAGGAGAGGCCAGACGACAACAAGAGGTCTACATTGCCTGAAAACCTTTCAAATACTTTACTGAGAGTGAGTTTGAAAGGGCATCATTAATACAAGGAAGGAGGAGAAAATGCTGTGAAAGCGGGGAAGAGAGGAAAAAGTTGGGTTGACTGTTTTATAATCCCCGAGTTGAAAATTAAGAATGCAAACCTAGTATTCACCGCCCAGTCTGCATCTCCACGGAAGCCATGGGCCTAGGACTCAGGGAGAAGTTCTGAGCATGCATATTCTGTTAGAGGCAGAATAAGAGGTTTTGTGAACTTAAAGATGGGTTTCAGACTCACTGTCCGAGAGTGATTTGTAAATATATAGATTAAGCTTCCCCATAAAGTTAGGTTGGAAACCAAGGATGAAAGTGCTTGCTGAGAATGCTGATGCAAAGCTGTCTTGGAAAGGAGAGGAGTGTTATTTACCTACATAAATATGCCTCCAGGTTTGACTCCTCTTATTATTATAGGCAGTTGGGAAAGAAGGTGTGTAACAGGTAATAAAGTATCTGGAGGACAATACCTTTGATGAGCTGTCTCCTAGTTATCATTCCCTGATCTCATCTCCTGTGGGTCTGTGCGGACAGCCGCAGGAACTCCCGGCACACAGGGGTCTGGGCTGGGCTGGGAGTCTCAGGAGGAGGTCTGCTATGAGCTTCTAGACACCGTTCCATGCTGACGTACCTTCTCTGTGATCTTGGGAAACTTCTAGAACATCTCTGAGCTTCAATTTTCTCATCTGTAAAATTAAGATAAAAGTCCTTACCTCCTGAAGATTCAATGTGATCATCTGAGCACCCTCAGAATGAGGAATTTGCCTTGTTCTGGACTGATTCCCAGCTCTTAGAATCATAAGTACTTCAGAAACACTTGTTGAATGAATCAGTGAATGTATATACATAAAGTATGTAAGAGTAAGTGTGTCTGGAAGATAATAAGTGCTTAGTGATTATTTTTTAGTATATATATTTCAGAGAGGAAGGGAGAGAGAAGCATCAAATGATGAGAAAGAATCATTGATCAGCTGCCTCCTGCATGCCCCCTATTGGGGAGTGAGCCTGCAACCCAGGCATGTGCCCTTCACTGGAATCAAACTCGGGTCTCTTCAGTCCACAGACTGACATTCTATCCACTAAGCCAAACTGGCGAGGGCAGTGCTTAGTAATTCTTTATTCCTTTCCAGAAATTAGTTTGAGCACTGCCTCTTCCCATGTCCCAAGCTCATTTGAGTATCCTTCCATCTTATCTGTCTTCACATTTTATAGAAGTCTATAGATTAAGCAAACACCATTGATCAACTTCCTTGGATGTGGAAGACTATGTCTGAAAATGGATAGAGAAAGTGTGAGTGGATGGACTATTGTTATTAACCAGTATTTCACAGTGTTGAAATGGTTTCCTCGGGCTATTAATAGGAGTGATGTGGGAGTAGAAACGTGCCAAATCTGAAAATGTTGGGGGCCACTCCCTTAAACAAGTTCCTTTACCCTGGAACTTTCAAAGTCTTTACTCTTCATATGTACAGAACTGCATTCTCCAAGAGGGGAACAGAATACTTGGTTTCCCAATGGTATTTGATTAGAGGAAGCTTTGGTCATAGACTACCTCATGGACCTTGTATTGGTATAACTCCTTGGGAAATGTGGATCAAATTATTAGTTAGAAAAGCAGGCACAAAGCAAAAAGGATTTATTTTTATAGGACTGTAAAATGCTTTTTTTTAAGGTCAGGGAAGGCTTATTTAGGAATGAAAAGTGGAGTTCTCACAACCCAAGGCAGTCATCGAGGACATTTCATTTCAATGAAGCACTTAGATGAGTGAAAACAAATGAACATAAAATAAGTATATAATAACACCTTGGGAAAATGAAACATCTCTCCATTTAACATCTGTCACATAGATAATCGTAGCAACTAGATTGATTGTGGAAGAGGAAACTGGTGGTTGAAAAGGGAAGCAGCTGAGTTTGCTTATACCGCCTGCAAGGGGACTACTTCCTTTGGCAGACTGATATTGCACAAAGGTTTGAAGTTTCATTTAAAAAGCCTGGTTGGATGGTGGAACAATGTGTTACACATGTGAGTATGTATTCAGACACAATACATTGCATTAGACTATCAGCGGGTCTAATGGTAGAATACATGCATTCTGGATTGTGTTATGCCTTAAATGACATCTTTTCACAGGGAACTACGTAACATGGTGGCATATCTATCATGATGAAAATACGATCAGCATATGGATTAAAAATGACAGGCAGATTCCTCTGAATCATGATTTGGTGTCAGTTGGAACTTTTTCCCCCCTTGTGTAATTTTATGATACTTCCGTGTCTATTGTAATTTCAAAATCCTGCTTATGAAAAATGAGGAAGAATTTGTTAAGTGAACAAAGCCAAAGAGCACAACGAATATCTTGAGTTCAATTCATTTTCACTTAAATTCTGTGTGGAGGAGTGTCCACACCTGCAGATTAGACTCTCTTCTTTTCATGTAAACTTCCTGCTGAAAGCAGGTCAGAGTTAACAGCTGGATCAACTTGGAGGGTTTTTTTTTTAAAAAAACAACAACAACAACAACAATTACTTTTATGTTCTTTTAAATAATTGCTTCATTATATTTTGTACATCTGTGCAGGATTCTGATGATGACATTGGTAAATTTCCAAATAGCTGTAAAACTGGGGAATACCAGTTAAGCAATAATATAACCGACTTGTGGGTGAGAAAAAGAGGCTTTACAATAGCGCCCCCCCCCAACACACACACACACACACACACACAACACACACACACACACACACACACACACACACACACACACTCTTTAAACAAAAGAATCGATTCTGCTTTGTGAGGAAATGGCTCTGCCTCAGGGGAGGATATCAGACATTGTATGTTTAAAGACAGGCTGTAGGTAGTTCAGAAGAGACCCACAAAAATGATAAAAGGTTTGGAAAACAGGACCTGTGAGAGAAGGGTAAGAGCATAGGGATATGCATTCTACTAGAAGGAGGCTGAGGGGAAATATAACTGTCTACCTAATAACTAAATAAAGTTACAAGCAGAAGAGGTATTCCTTGTTACTACTAGTAGAACAGGGCAGTTAGAAGAAAAAAAAAAACTACGCCCATTTTGCTTAATATTAGGAATAATTTTTGTAACAAAGAATATCCATCTGATGAGTTAAGTGCCAGAATTAGCAGCTATGGAATCAGAGCGAGTTTGTAGCAAATCCTTCAGAATAATGTGAAGCACAATGACATCAGTCTGTGGCCTAAAAACTGGGTTGGAACTTGGCTCTTTGGTTATAGATGATCACATGAATTTTTCATTGCTACAATAATGTGTTGGGTCGGGAAGGAAACGTGTATCAGGACATTCACAGATCCATAAATCATCTCTAAGGGTCAAGCATCAAAATTCAAAATAAAAATATCTTAAATATTTAAGTCACAAATGGCTGGTATTTTCAGCAGAGATGCATAATTAACAAATACAAGAGTTTTGTATCACTTTGATTTTCATGTGGGAAACCACACTACTCTCAACCTCACACCAGTGGTTCAGGAGGAGTTGATCCCACGTGCAGCCCCAGGCATAGGCATGGGACTTAGGCCTGGCCAATGAGGGTTATTACACTCCTGGTCTCAATGATAGATTCCAAAATGGATTTGAAAGCCAGGCTTCAGTCTTATGTGGGAACTATTGGAAGGGTGACATCCTCTTTGCTTTGATACTGCTCAGTTGGTAGTAAGTAACCTGGAGTTGCTGGAGGTCATCTTGCCACTGTGTAGGAAAATCTGCCTTAGGATGAAGGGGGAA
Source organism: Myotis brandtii (assembly GCF_000412655.1). Taxonomy (NCBI): domain Eukaryota; kingdom Metazoa; phylum Chordata; class Mammalia; order Chiroptera; family Vespertilionidae; genus Myotis; species Myotis brandtii. Next base: position 10,018,243 of record NW_005356674.1, read on the forward strand.
AGTAAAGCAGAAAAATGAAGAAAAAAATGTCACCCTGGATACCGCCATGCGTGCAGTTGACTCTCTCTGGACTTTTATGTGAACCAATAAATTCATTTTAGCTTTTGTTTTTTACAATATTTTTAAAAGCAAGGTCTCTGCCCCATAGAAATTACTTTGTAGTGTGGAGAGACTAACAAGCAATAAGCATAATTAAACAGTAAATTATATAGACTGGTAGAAAGGGACAAGTGCAATGGAGAAATGACAAAAGCAGAGCAGGGCAAGATATGTATGTGGGGGGCAGGGGGAAGCACGATTTAAATAATGGGTGGCCAAACTAGGGCCTTCTGAGAAGGAGACATCTGTGTAAAGACTTGAGGATGTGAGGGACATCTGGAGAAAGAGCACTACAGAGAGTATTTCCAAAAAGTCTAGAACTTAAGATAGAAGGATGCTATTTTATTTTCAACGGTTGTATTTCAATTGACCTTGGACAGTTACTCATTACTAAGGAGTAAAATTTAATGCTCAAAAGAACTTTCTAGATTTTAAATGCTGAAATTTAGAGCAAACTTTATTAGTCTAAATTCATGTACATAATTCTTCATTGGCATATATATGTATACATATATACATATATATGTATATATACATATATACATATATATACACACATATATATGTGGGAGGGAGTAAAAACTTTTAAGTTTTCTCAATTTTGCTTATGGATAAAGTTTCCAAATATGAACTATTTGCCCTTTTCTTTTGAAGAATAAACCAAATTTAAGTCTGTGTACAATGATTTCACAATCAGAGTTTAGAATATTTTCTAAACAACCACTTAGACAAACTATACTAAGTAAGAAACAGAAGCAATCCTGGCAAACAATTATTTTCATCGCAGCACCAACAATTATGTAAATGTGTCTGGAACAGCAATGGGCACCTAATTATGACACCTCATTATGCCAATTTATTTATACACCTCCTTGAATAACACTTTATTTATAACTCCCCCACTTATTCAAAGACAAGATAAAGTAAGCAGACATCATCCTTAGATGATTGCCTCATCTTTGCACTATGAACACAGCCAATCAATATGAACCTGAACTATCTGGGGTATGCCCTCCCATACGAGAGCATTCGCTTTTTCCCTGATCACTTTTGGGGGTCAGAAAGTGAGCGGAAGTGACTGTGGCTTAGGCTGAAGAACTGATAACATTAGCTGTCCTGGTAAACACTCCTAGCAGAGGGAGCTATCCCATCACATCCTACTTAAGCAAAAAATCAACACCGATAATTCCTTCCAAGTGTGAGCAAATTATTCTATTCTAAACCACAAATAGAGTGCGAATAACTCAAGAAATAAGTACTATCACCATAGCACAGGGTCATTTTATGTCATTTAGATGGTTCATTTGTTTAGGTTTTATTTCTTTTATTTCAGAATCTAATAGCATTTATTGGAATTAAATGGCATTTCTTCACTTTGATAGAGGAAAGTGGCATAACCTGTCTCAGATTAGTTCCCTAGATGGGGAGCCTGGGATGAGGACCATCGTGCTAGGTGATGGATTGAGGGAGTGCCCAGATTAGGGGAGTGAAGGAAGCCAGGTGTGGCAGGGAAAGGACCAAGCAAGGAGGTTAACTCAGTTGGAGTTAACTCCAACCTGATCAAATGGGGAGTTCTAGAGTATGAAAGGCACTACAGAGTTGGGCCCTCCTTGAGGTGAGGGAGCTAGTGTTTGGAATCCCAAGATGACCTAGTCATCCATCAAGGTCTTGGGGCGGTGGGAGTGGGGGGTAGGGATTAGTAGTCTCTGGGCCAGGAGGTTCCCATTAGACCCAGAGACACCCCCCTCCAATCCTGCACTCACAACAACAGGGGAAGGGAGACACCAAGAGATCTGGGCAAGGTGCAAACAGCAACCTCTGCAGCACCACATATAAAGATGGTTGGCACATCACTTGGATTGTCCTACAGAGTTTAAAGCTTGCCCCTTATATCACCAGAATGGTTTTAGTTGGAGAAATGTGAAATTAAGCTTCAAATAAACTCTTTCCTTATACTTGAAATGCTAAAATGATGCTGAAAAAGGCTAAAAATATGGGTAATTCCAGGCTTTTGTGTATCTATAAAATAAAGAGATTAGGAGATGCGTTATCTCTCAGTTCTAAGCCTCTCCAATTCTAAATGACTTTTGAAGGATTTCTCTCTTTTCAAAATGTCGACCTTACTCTACTATTGTAAAATACCTACTTTGTACTTATATTGCATAGTTAAGGGACCCGGAGTAAAGGGATCCACCCAGGTCTCCAGTTGTACTTTGACACTTGTACTAAAAGTGTGTTCGGCAGACAAGGAGCATTACCTGGGGGCTTGTTAGAAATGCTGCCGAGGATGTGGAGAAAAAGGAACCCTCGTGCACTGCTGGTGGGAATGCAGACTGGTGCAGCCACTGTGGAGAACAGTATGGAGTTTCCTCAAAAAACTAAAAATGGAACTCCCATTTGACCCAGTGATCCCACTTCTAGGAATATATCCCAAGAAACTAGAAACACCAATCAGAAAGGATATATGCACCCATATGTTCATAGCAGCACAATTCACCATAGCTAAGATCTGGAAACAGCCTAAGTGCCCATCAGTAGATGAATGGATTAGAAAACTGTGGTACATCTACACGATGGAATACTATGCTGCTGTAAAAAAGAAGGAACTCTTACAATTTGCAACGGCATGGATGGAGCTGGAGAGCATTATGCTAAGTGAAACAAGCCAGTCAATGAAGGAAAAATACCACATGATCTCACTCATTCATGGATAATAAAGACCATTACAAACTTTTGAACAATAATAGATACAGAGGCAGAGCTGCCTCAAACTGATTGTCAAACTGCAGTGGGAAGGCCAGAGAGGGTTGGGGGGCAGAAGGGAGGGGAGTAAGAGATCAACCGAAGGACTTGTATGCATGCATATAAGCATAAAAAAAAAAAAAAAAAAAGAAAGTTCTGTGGTCTAGGTTGTCTTCTCTTTTCAAATCTAAATTCACTACAAATTGTATTTTATCAATTCCAAATAGGTCCATTAAGGGCACTTAAGAATCTGATTGGCTGGGACCACTTTCCCCCAGCTTTATTGAGATGTAATTGAAATATAATGTATATTTAAGGCACATAATGTGATACAAGTATGTATTGTAAAATGTTGACCATAATAAGGTTTAGTCAACACATCCTTCACCTCACATAATATCATTTTCTTGTTGTGTTGTTATGGTGAGAACATTAAAGCTTTATTCTCATAGCAACTTACGAGTATTGGGGATAAGGACACATATGTAATAACTTAATCAATAAAAAATTTTAAAAAAGAAAACTAAAAAAAAAAGAAGAAGAAATGTAGCCCCAACTGAGACCTATTGAATCAAAATCTGCCTTTTGATAAGATGCACAGGATCTCTGCATATTAAAGTTTGAGAAGCACTAAAATACAGGATCTTGCTGAAATAAACTGATAACTTGATAAGCCCTTCAAACTTGGGTCCTTGGCTACAGAGGGAGTGGAGGACAGGGACTGGCAGTTGAAATCTGAACTAATTAAAATATTCCCCAAAGCTGGAATTGAATCATTTTCTGACCTGGGTAAAATAGTTAAGGCTGCTGTGTATGGACCTGTCTAAATAGCCCATTTCCATCTTAGTATTCAACTGTGAAAAAGGTTTGTGTAAATTATGAGCCTTTGTAACCTATCATATGCCTCTTCTGGTTCCTGTTTTGGCAAGTCAGCTGAGGTGTCTGAAGGAAACTGTTCAACAAAACTTTAAAAAATTTAAACAATTTTTTCTACTAAAACTTAGAAAAAATTTTACTTTCATGGGTTACAGAAAGCAGAAAACCCGAATTGAATTTTGACTGCCAAGGAGGAAGGAGTGACTTGTTCTCATTTGATGGTTGCCAAATCATCAATCATTCGAAATTAATTCTCATTCCCTCTGACACTTGAAAAGCACCAAAACACACTTGATAAAATGTCCTGGAGAAAGCCTAGGATGTAAGAGCCGTTATTTGTACTTGTAAGGGCTAACACCTCGAGAAGTTAATATTCCACACCCATTGATCAAGCTTAGGATTGCCAATCAAGTTGTAATATTTGGCAAGATTCATTGGAACTCTGTAGGCCTGAGGGCACCCATATATTCCATGCAACTCTTTTAAAAGTATTATCAACTTTTTTAAAACATGCAAATATGTGGGAGAGCTATAAATTCTCCTGTTTTAAATATCATGCTGTCCCTTTGGGAGAATCTCATAGGCACAGATAATTACTTCTATATGGGGAATAATGAATCACAACATTTTTTGATTCATATCTACACTCTTCTGGCAGATCTCTGGCATGAATCACATGTAAATAAATGAAATGTTTTCTGAATTTTATTAGCACAGATATACTATACCTCAAACTCAGAAAATATATGTAAGATAGCATATTTTTATTCCACCCATTCTATTCTACTCAAAAGCAAGGTATAGAAAACAATAGAATGGACCAATCTCCCATCTCACTTGAGAGAGTGAGTGTTCAAGAACAGAGTCATCTACGGTAAGATAGAATATTTTTGTTCTACCCATTCTATTCCGCTCAAAAGCATGGTATAGAAAACAATAGAATGGACCAATCTCCCATCTTACTTGAGAGAGTGAGTGTTCAAGAACAGAGTCATCTACAACCCAAGACAAGATATACTGAGGGTGGGAATGAATTATTAGGATTTTTAAATTTTACTAAATTCTACTTTTTTTAAGATAAATCGCACAGCAGTCTTGTTTTCCAGTGTCATGTAACATATGTCGTTTGTTTAATCAGTAATTAGTTATTGTGCCCCTACTAAATGGCTGGCACTTGGCTAGCTTTCTAGGGGATCCAAAAAGGAATAATACCTCCTATTTATTCTTAATAATTTAAAAGTTTAATGTAGGAAGCAAATGCTCAAACCAATATTTGATTTTAAATCAGGCAAGTGTAAAGTTAGAAAAATGAAGAAAGTACTGTAGATGTGCAGGGTGGGTTTACCATTGTTTATATGGAAAATTATACAATAAATAATAATACTGGTACTAGAATAAACTCTGCTTTGTACACTCACAATTGTAAACCTATTTTTGCCCCACTCTATGTAGAGAAGGGGTTACTCTCTCTGCTAAGTCACAGATGGCTTCCCAAAGAGGATGGTCTTTAAGAATCAGATTTCTCCCGGAGGATGAGAGGAATAAAAGCTTCCTAGACTAAAAGCAATACTTGGGTGATAATAACCACAATAAGGGCTAATATTTGTTGCAAATTTGCCATGTGCCCAAAGCCTGTTCAAGCGCTTGACTTTTATTAGTCGATCTTAATCCTCACACCATCTACATAAAGTATTTAATATTTTAGCTACATTTAATACATGAGTAATTTCAGGCCCATAGGGATTGATTTGTAAAAAGTTACACTCATAGTCATGGGAATATTTGTGAGTCTCGATACCAATCACAACATCACATCAAGCATGGTGGGAGCAGCTTTAGTGTGAAGGAAGACAAGGATGGAGAGCTACGGTGGGCAAGATCAGGGAGGATTTGGTCATCATGCCAAGTGGCTGGAAGTGAATCCTGTCAGAGATGGGGATATCAGAAGAGTTTTGAAGCAGGAGAATGACATATAAACTTCGTTTTTGAGTGAAAATTGAGTGGCCCCGTGGAGAATAAATTGAGAAAGTGTCAAACTTACTGCATTGTGTTAGGGAACTGCTTATACAGCTAGGTATGAGAAAATGATAAATTTCCGAACTACAGACAGTAAAAGGAATTTATTTCTGAGACAGTATAGGTAGGTCTTGAGGACTAATTGATTGGCGGTTCTTTGGTTTACATAAAGGGGCTCAAGATGACTTGTATATTTTTAGACTGGGTCTCTCAACTAGGCAGATTTCTAGATTGGGTAGCTGTGTTTCCCCAAATCAATAGAAGATACTACATGAGAAGCCCGTTTTAGGGAGACTGTGGACTTTTCTGTGCCTTTGGAATTGTAACTGGAATGACTTTGGGATATCCAGTTGAAGACTTCTAGCAGGCAACTGGAGTTCAATCGGTTCAATCATTAAGTTAAGAGCATTGTTGCAGGATCTGAATGCTTTGCATACTGCAGATTCTAAATAAATTAACAAGTATTCACTGAATGATGTCACCAACAAAAAGATGAAAGTTCTATGGTTGAAGTAGGTTTTAATCCACATCACCTGAGCTCTTCTTGACATTTCAAGGACAAATTATTGTTGCCCTCTTTTCTAAACCTGAAATGTTTATTGATGAAGTGGTAAAAATTGCTGCTTTTCTTTTCATCATATTTTAATGTTTTGCAGATTGAGGGCAAGGTAGATGGGGAAAAAAATCACTATCCTTCAGCGGCTGTAAAAGGATATTCAGAAAGATGTAGAAATTAAAGTTACAGTTGATCTAAGTTGGATATAAACCTTTACACTAATGCCTATGTTAGAAAATCTGTTTCATCATCTGTGATTGTTTTGAAGTTTCTCGAGAGCTACCTTTGTTCTATTATAGAAGTCACAGCCATATCCCAGTACCTCCCATTTCTCCCTGAAGCAAGGAGTGGAAAATGATCATAGACCAACAAATATTTATTTCGCAAAAGATCTTGTATGGAAAGATCTATGTAGATTTTTAAGAGCTTACTGGCTCTTTAAATATCCTAAAGATGGGTCAATCTCATGGTAGAAGCTATTAAGTTTTTAAAAATGCATTTGCTTATACTAAATATAGTTGTAGCTTGAGGCAAGGCTTATTCATATGATGCTTTTCACTATTGTCAAATATTAATTGAACATCATACAAACACAAAGCCAAATAGAAATGAAAACCCACTATCTCGATGCCAGGATCTCTTCTCACTTTGCCATTTCTCTACCTCAGTGCCAGTAAAGCAAATTGCTGGTAGATACAGTTCTCCAAGCAGCGTGGCTTGACTGTCATAACAGTAGTGAGAGTAAGTATGGCTCAGAAGAAATTCAAAGGATAAAGAGAAGGAAGAAAATGGAGTCGGGGAGAAACTGATTCAAATCAAGGCCTTTTAAAAAAGAACATCTTAGGTGAGAGAAAATTTTCCAGTAGGAAGGGATGTCCAGATGCTTAAAACAACACAGAAAAACCTCTATTCAAACCAATGGCATATTATAAAATATATTTAAGTGATTATGCAAAAGACAAAGAGGAGATAACATGCTTCATTTGGATATTTAAAGAATTACACTCCCTGCGGAAATGATGAAAGGAAAAACAATGTCCTTTCTGTAAGGTGAAAAATATTCTTGTCAAGGATATGCTTACTGGGTTCCGCATTGAATATATTTTAGCATCATTGCTTTACACTGGTTTCTTTTTAAAAAATATATATTTTTATTGATTTCAAAGAGGAAGGGAGAGGGAGGGAGAGATAGAAACATCAATGATGACAGAGAGTCATTGATCAGCTGCCTCCTGCATGCCCCTACTGGGGATCAAGACCGAAACCTGGGCATGTGCCCTGACCAGGAATTGAACAGTGACCTCCTGGTTCATAGGTGGACACTCAACCCCTGAGCCACACCAGCCAGGACATACTTGGTTTCTTATCAGCATCTGCATGAAAAGGGTCTTGCTGTTTGGGTTGTTGTCTTAGTAGAAAGGAAAAAAAAATTGGAATCAGCCTATGTGGGATGGACATCCAAACTTTTACTTTCTATATGTGTAATCTTGGCTAAATCTCTCTGGCACTTTAAGCCTCAGATTCCTCATCAGACAAATGAAGCAAGCATCACAGACCTCTTAGGAGGCTTAAATGCAAATGGCCAGGAGACAGTACACTTTTGTCTCATGGGGTTCAGTTTTGAAAATGTTATCTCAAGAGCCCACCGCATCCGTGACAACTTCAGAATCTGAGAAGCTGGTTTCTAGAGTGTTTCCAACAAGAAGTGTACAGCAGCCTGGGCTGGGAATACTGTAGGGACGACTGAAGAAGAAAGAAAACATGTGGGAGCCTGTTCTTCACTCCTTCTGTTTCCAATAAACTGTGCTGACTGTGCTGAGCTAGATTAGACACTGAATGAACAGAGTTCTTCTTTGGGTCATCCATAATACAGTGTCTCACTCAGAAAGGTAACAAGATAGAGTGTGCATGAGCGAACTTGGAAAGCGATAGCTCTGTTTAAATGCATGACACTGTCATTATTTCTCAAGCCTCTGGAGCAAGGTATGCATATGCCGTGTTATGTTAGCTTTGGGCAGTGTGCCTCTCTTAAATGGAGGTCAAATGCCTGAACCCCTACTTGACTTGAACCACTGAAGCTTCCATTATCCTCTTCATTGATCCGGAGAGGCAAGCACAAATAAAACCCAAATGACTGTCTCCAACAACAAGGAATCTTTAAATGCGCATCATTTGGCAGTGGCATTATCTTTAGACGATTATCCAGTGTATAAATGTTTATTGCCTTGCTTTAAGATGCACAATGTAAGATTAACAATCATGGTGATTTTTGTATAAATGCAATATTTCTGCTATTGTGTTTGTGGAATTCAGCTAGATAATAATTGATTCTGTGACAGGGATTGGCTAATTTGCCGACAGTATAGTATAAAACACATTTATACAGTCAATTACACCCAAGTGCATGGCCTATTTGCTTTATAATTTCATAAACTTGCCAGCAATTTAAATAAAAAAGTTCCATTAAATTATCATATCGTGTGATGGAATGATATTGCCAAGTATATTAAAGCATGTGTGTTCAGCCAGAATTAATTAAATATTATTACTTTTTTCTTATTAACACATTGAACTTACCCTTCCTACTCTTGAGCTTATCCTTCCTACTCTTTTCTCGAAATAGAAGTCTATTAGGGAACAAAGTAAACTTAAGGGCAAAGTTTAAACATTTTCCTGAGGGTGTTTCATTAAGAGCCCTGGTTCTTTTGTTTAAACATTTGCTCTTGGTAAATGTACTTGTATTGTGAAAATATTTTATGTTCTTAGATATGAATACTGGAGAAGTTTAAAGAAATACCTTTACTTGAATTACTCACATATTCAAAAAGGGAACATTTATGTCTTCAGCTTTGAAAAAGTCATGATGTAAACTATTTCAATATTATTTGTTTGTAAATCTATTATTATTTGTGACTCCATAAATCTATCTAATCTTCGGAAGGAAAGGATACAAGGCTGGATAGTTCAGCAATTCAAAGATGAATAAAATATAATACTTTTCAATACAGAAGATACCTGTTTCATATGAAATAAATTAACCTGGTCTCCTCAAGGGACTCTTAGTTCAATAAATCCACAGCGAACAATAAGAATTAAACCCTTAATATTAAAGCCCTTGTTTTATTTTATGAAAAGTGAAACAGAGGTGAACTTCTTCCTGACATATACTAAATATACTAATCAGACGCTCATGGTTAGACACACACTTTGACTTTTATTCTCAGTCTTGGTTTTTGTCCACATAATTTATCAGGTTGCCCCATATTTATTTCTTTTATTACATAAATAAAAAATAGTTTTTTTCCTTATTCATAAAGCAAAACATACATAGTAGTCAGAAGCAGACTACGGCCATCAATGGCAAAGGGAGGTAACTTCAAAGCCACAGAATTGGCTGGAGCATCTGAGGTTTGACCAATGGACAAGAACCAGGAATGTTCCAACAGCCAGGCAGCAGGACCCAGAGCAAGGGTCACCCAGAGGAATGGTTGGGTTTCATGCCACCTCTGCCCCTACAGTGAATCTTATAGCTAAATTCTCCCATGTCTCTGAGTCACTCTGTTCAGCATCAAAGTCTTGAGAGAAAGAGCATCATGTGTGTGCCTTAAAGCTCCCGGTGAAAAGAACAAAGATCTGGTCTCTTCAACACCCTTGTGGGGGTGGGCACTGTCTCAGCCAAGGGCATAGGACAGGGACTTCCCTCAAAAGGGAGAATAAAGTGAAAAGAGAACAGTGAGTGTTTGAATGCTGGAACAGAGCACCAACATAAATAAATAATATGAACAATTCTGTACTACAACTTGATAGTTGTGAAGACTTTAAACAATGAAGAAGTAAATAAAATAAAAAACTGAAAATGCCTTCATAATTGGACTATGGGAGATGGACAGTTTTACAATTTTAATGGCTTAGTTTCCATCTCTTCAGTGTTTTGTATTTACATATATAAATATATCTTACTATATCATATCATGTATATTATTCTGTAACTGTATTTAAACTTTTACTATTAAATAATAACCTGTCATATGAGAGAGATTTATTTGATCCATCTTTATGATTTCCTAGTATTCCATTAATTGGATTTTCATAATTTATTTAACCAATTTTCTATCAATGGATATTAAGGCTGTTTTTCATTTCCCCCATTACAAACATTTTTGCACATTCATCTTTGCCTTCTTCTCCAATTATGTCCTTAGGAATAATTCTCACAAGTGGAACTTCTAGGTCAAAGGGGATTCTCATTTGAGAACTACTGCCAACTTGCCCTCCAGAAAGATAGTGACAAGTTACACCCCCACAAACAGTCTGTGACATATAGTTATCAGCATCATCAACTTCTTCGTTTTTCTTCTGAATCACCAGAAAGGTGTGAAAAAACCCTACACTTAAACGTAAAGATTTATAATTACCAGCACTTACCTTAATAAGACAGTGCTTGGAATTGGGTAAGCATAACTTTAATGCCTTCTCAGACTCAGCAGAAAAAAACTATTGCAGATATTTAATTATTGTAGTCAAAAGAACCCACCTTGAATAACACTGTCGACAAGAGTCTTTAACAGACTGTATATTTTAACTTGCTTCCTGTGTACTTTGTTAAACATAGTGTTAGTTATTCTCTGTAGGTGACTTTAAATTTATATAATTGTACACATCAAAGCTATGAGTCAGACAGAATTCTGCTTATTTGTGGTGAGATAATATGGAAAAGGAGACTTAGCCAGGAGAATTCGAGTTTGGATGGTCATCCTTTTCCTTTTAAATGGTTACTGAAAATCCACCTAATTTCAACAATCACTTAGGAAAATTATCACATTGATGGAATCCTTGTCCCCTTGAAGTTTTATTGATGCTTATTTTGAAATTTTACAGTATTTCCAAAGCATTCCAGAAATCAAAAAAAACTCCTTCGACAAGAGGAGATTGTTAATGCCAAACCCAAAAAATGTGAAGATTTTGCTTATTCGAGTGAGTGGTAGTTTTGAATAAAGCAAAATCTATAATCTTAGTAAATATTACATACTATTATTAAGGAAGCAAAAAGGAATTGTGCTGGAGTTAATTAAAGCTTTAAGAAATGCCTGCTTTTATTGGCAAAATTTTTTTTATTGCAACAAGAAAACTAAAAATTAAGAGGATGGTTGGCAGCAATATTGATATGCTAATGGATAAACATGCTAATTTAGAAAAAACTAATCAGCAAAGACATTACTAATGGAAATGTACAGGAAAATGGCTAATGCTGTATGCAAACCTGGTATCTACAAAATTAAGCAGAAACCAGTTTTGTTTTCATAATTGTAACTTGAGAGCCGGCTCTTCTCTAACTAAGCTTTGCTACAAGAAGATCCTGACAAACTTGCTGCATGCTCGGGGAGTGAATTCATGTGCACACACATAGATACACACACGCATACACATACATATATGAATATACACCTGTGTGTATATATTTATATAATTATTATTATATCCAAGAGGCTACTTAGGCTTCTATTATTCCTGTCGCATGGGGTCTAAGTGGCACTCTCTTTATGAGAAAAGCAGGCATTGACTTCTTAGGTAAAACAGGCTCGGAATTCGATGGGCATGAAGTGGTAATGTCATTGACCAAGTTTAATTCAATAAATATAATTCTTATTCTGCAGCTAAACATATATCTTTCAAGCAGTTCCTTTCCTTGTTTTGTCCTCTAAACTTAAGATAGGCACTTAAATACCACATGCCCTAGACTAGTCACTTAAATAAATGAAGTGCTCCAAGAGTAAGACACTAAGGAGTGGTAAGGATTGAGGCAAACTGGAGAACTAAGTTTAGGGGGGGCAGAAAATAACCAGTTTCAGTGAAGAAACTGAAGAAGCCACTGGTGTTGCCAGATCTTCTAATTGTATTAGATAAGCTGGAAATACAAATTTGTCAGAGAAATCTCCCCACATTGTAAAACAATGAATCCGTCAATTCAAGTTTAAAGCCACTCAATTATAACTTTTTTCTCCTTCCATTCTCATCCTCCTTGGCTGATAGCTAAGGTCTAAGAGGACATGAGGTGTCATGGCCTCGGAGGAGGAGTCCCACCCAAGAGTTCAGATTTTGTCCTGGCGGGGATCTGCTGATAAATACAATTGCACCTAATCCTCAGGGAGGGCCAGCTGTCCACATTGTCATCAGAGACTGAGACTGAGAATGAATATAATGCCTCCTTCATAGAGAGCCTCCAAGCATTAAACCCACTGCTTCATTTCTGACTTTTCTTCTTCCTTCCTGCCATCCTGTGTGATTGTTATCTAGTTTGGGCTGATGGCAATAAGTTATTCTGACACTCATAAGACTGTTTGTATCTCTACTTTGTGTCCGGGTCTTGGAATCTGATGCTCCAAAGGCACAGGCTCTTGATACTCCAAATTGATGATTTTCTCAAAACTATTACCTGTTTGCCTTGGAATTACAGCATCTTTTCAGAAGCTCATGAACTTAATATTATCAATTTCTGTTTTTATTTTTGTGGAAGCAACTAGGCCCAAAGACAGTGTGGGTCAATGCTGGGAGTCAAGAGAGGACATTGATTGCTACGTGAAATAGCATCCCAATTCATTAGCCATCATTATAAAGATTTTATTTTACTTTGCACATCTAAGCATCTTATTGAAAATTGATAGTTACATGTGGAGTTAATGAAAGAAGGGTAATTTGGGTCAAAAAAATATATTCTTATAGTTGATAACAGAAATGTAAACAGGAACCCAATAGTAAATGTAAAAAACTCCCCTCCTTGGTTTATGTATAGGATATTAGGTTTTACTCTATTTTATAAATATACTATCTCTATAAATGGCCTTCCTTTGGAATGTAGAGTTACTTGGTAGTATAGCCCAAAACTGTATCTCCCAATGTAAAGAAAAATATCCTAATTCTGATGACATTCTGAGAGTTACACTTAACTTGTCACCTCCAACTTAAAGCATTAATATCTCTGAGTAAAGCAATTGTTAACTTTTGTCAATGATTAAAATCAATAAAGATCTTAAGGCAATAGCCAACAATTGAAAATATTTTAGTTGCTACTTTGGTTGGGTGAAGGGAGTTGCTATTGTTCAGAGTTACACTTGCCTTCCTTATTGGCAGAATTCTTGCCTGGGAACTTCTCTAACAATTGGAAATAGCTTTGGCGGGTTTTAGAACTAAAACAGGATTCACCACTAAGAAGTTAGAGCCAAAGTAAGTCCTGGAAGTAAGAAGTAAAAAACAGCCCGGCCGGCGTGGCTCAGTGGTTGAGCATCGACCTATGAACCAGGAGGTCATGGCTCAATTCCCAGTCAGGGCACATGCCTTGGTTGTGGCTTGGTCCCCAGTGTGGGGCATGCAGGAGGCAGCCGATCAATGATTCTCTCTCATCATTGGTGCTTCTATCTCTCTCTCCCTCTCCCTTCCTTTCTGAAATCAATAAAATATATTTTTAAAGTAAAAGAAGTGGGAAAGAGAAAATCTAAAGAACCACCTTGAACTCTGTCATTTCATTATGGGAAGCTTGAACCATAACCATAATGAAAAACTTGAACCATAATATTAGGCTAATGTGAATTTTTAAAGTCATGTTCGTTTTTCAGAGTGATCAACAGGTAGAAAAACTCTAAGTGAAGGTCTAGTAGCAAATCTAGTCCTAAAACATGCATTTGTCAGTCTGAAACTTTTTGATGGTTTACGTTTTTACACCTAAATTTAGCATCCTTTGGGACTCTAAGAACAAGGAGGTCAGGAAGACATTTAGTGGCCTTTCAGGACTGTTAGCTCACTGAATCCTGCTCTCCCTGTTATGGGAAGCTCATGCTGGTATAGAATGCAGCTGTTTACAAAGTGGTCCCAATGGGATTGTGTACCAGCTGCTGTTTGCAAATGCAATTTCATGTGTTGAGTTTCCGTCTAGTCATCCCCTGCTAGTTTGGTGTTGTGTTGCCTTAGAGACTGTTTTCCCTATATGTTGTCCCCTAGCAGCTGATGTCAACCAGAATTTTCCTTGTCATCATATGGAGATGGATGAGAGAATTAACAAGCAGTTGGATATGATCTGGGTTAGTCTTGCTCTTGGAATTTTATTCTCCAGAATCTTCCTTAAGCTGACTGTATTGTATATCTTAGCAAAATGTACCTCACACTGATTAAAAGACTGGAAGGTTCATGGATTCAAAGTAGAAAGAGCATCTGGGAATGTTTTCCTTCCCCCTCCTTCCTTTTCTCTTTCCCTCTCTCCTCCTCTTTCCTTTTCATTACATCCCTCTCTATCCCTCTATTCCATTCCATTCCACCCCATTCCACCCCATTCCACTCCATTCCATTCCATTCCATTCCATTGTTTTGTTTCATTCCATTCTAGTTAACCCTAGTCTATCTTCTCTCTCTCTCCCTTTCTCCCTCCCTCTCTTCTCCTTCTCTCCCCCATCCCTTCCCTCCCCTTTGCATCTACCCTCTCTGCTTCTCTCCCTCTTACACCTGCAGGAACACACACACACACACACACACACACACACACACACACACGTTTAACTTTTCCTTAGACATCTCAGAGCAAACTTGCTGAAAGTGCTTAAGGCTATATCAAAAGTGAATAAATGTTGTCTTTACTGAGAACTTTAACTTTTTCTTTGAAGTTTAATTTAGTTTCTGAATGTTAAAGACGATATATTTGATATCTGTAAATCTGTCTGTACTCGTCTGTGCATGTGAATGTATATACATGAGCAAAATGAAAAAGAGAGAAAAAAAAACCCTCAAACTTCTGCTTTGACTGCAAGATTAGAGGTTCTAACTTCTTGATTATTCCTTAACAAGAACGTTTTAGAGAAATCAGTATCTTTTGTCCTCATTCCATATAGATTACTGCAGTTTGCAGACAGCCCTTTTTGCATATTATGTAAATAGAAAGTTACATTAACAACACTGTAGGTAATGTAGGAACATTTTTTTTAATTTCTCTTTTTTTTTCTTGTAGAAAGAGCTTCTGATTAAGAGCCGTGAGTGCTGCTCATCTTTATTTCCTTGCTGACTCCCCAAGTGCTGCCTGGGATGCCTGAAACACTTTTTTGTGTAACCATCATTGCTGCCATTTGCATTCAGCACCACCTAGCCTGAAAAAGATGGCAACTTGGCCCAATGGAAGACATAGACTTTTGAATATATCCTGTTCTGGGTTACTTAGGTGAGAGGTAAAGCATGTGGGCGGGGGGGGGAGTTGGTTGTCAAAATTAAACCTAGTATCCAAAGGTAGCATCTTTACCAGAGTATTGGGAATCTGGGAGGTGGTGGGAGGAAGCAGACTTTCAGAGCACTTCAGAGCTGGTTAAATAAGCTCTAGCTCCAACGCGGAACAGGAGGGAGTGGGAGAGGGAAAGAGCGCCTTGGTGCTCTTCACTGGGTGTGTCAAGTTCTATAAACATAAATAGAGTCAGCGCTTTTGTCAAAGCATGCTGTGAATTTTGCAAAATATTAGAATAAAGAAATGCTACTTGATAGCTTGATAGATGATGACAACATTTAATAGGTGCACAGAGAGATATCTCATGGCATTTCAAAATTTACCCTCAAGGATAATGCAACAATGGTTGCAAAAGGCTTCACTTAGAGAGTGACCTTAATTTTTAGTGGAAACAAAACAGTCGGTTCACAAACTAAATTGGTAGCCCTGGCCCCTGGCTTACCAGAAACTGGAGCGATGTGGTTCTGCCTCAGCATTGGCTTTCTCAAGGTCCTTAAAAATCTATGGAAGTGAATAATTCACCAGCTTTCTCTTAAGGCAGAGAAGAAAGTTGCTCTGTAGAGCCAAGTATGAGCAGTGTCTAGTTATAATTCATATAGCTACCAAACGTCATACGGTTCCATCCATTTATGAGACTGTCTCACCTTAAGAAGTCACTCAAATTTCTCTCCTTGAGCAAATAGAGTTTATAATGTTTCTATACCATCAATGTGGAATGGATTCCCCCATGCTCTCTTTGCAAATGTTTGCTGTGATAGTGTATGACACAATTTACTTATTATTGTGGCAGAAGTTTAATGTGATTGAAAGCCATCAAAAGGCAAAGCTTCTAAATGTCATACATGACTTGTGTCTGTAATTCCAGAAGATGTGGATGCCTGTTGACTTCCTGTCTCATCCACAATGATTTTCCCCCCTTTCCACTAAGTGGCACTGTGTCATTTGCATTTTTTCTGATCAGGTCAAATATCTGAACATTTGGAATGCTGGTATGAAACTCAGTTTAAAGCCTTGCTGTAAATTTCTGCTAAATAGGTTAGATTGGGGATGGGGGACGCAGCAATTAAATTTTTATATATATAAAAAAAACTCCCATGAAGCTTACTCTTTCTGTATTTAACTCTTTCCCACTTTTTCTTTCCAACTCCATTAGCCTCCAAATAAGCACCATATTATATATGTCAAAGGAAGTTTTATTTAGACTTATAGGGGCTGATCTATTCCCATGCTGTTTAAATTAATGTTCAAAAAAGAATTCAAACCACATTCTAACATTTGGACTATGTAAGAAGGAAACAGATTTTTTGGGGAAAAAAAAGATGTTGTTTTAGCTAGGCAGAATGGGCGGTAGGAACACAGACACGTGCAGACGGATTTCTAAATGTGTGTATTATCTGATAAGATCTGGGCTGCTCGTGTATCAATTCAGAAAGTGAGTGCATGAGCAGAATTTTTTTTTCCTTCCTTCTTTCTTTTCTTCCTTTTACATTTTATTTTTCCTTTCTTTTCTTTGTTTCTCTCCTCCTCCACCTCCTTTACTTTTCTAAAAATTTGGCATTTGCTTTTATTTCAGACACTTGCAGCCTATGGCTTAGAAACATGGGTGCTTCACCTCACAGATTCCTTGCAGACCAAATTAGCTTTAAAAAAGAAGGGTGAGTTTGAAAAAAAAAAAGAAACCAGAATCTCTTGAAATAGAGTGGCCTCGATTTGCATCAGAGTAACGTTTTTGAGAATTAAGTTCTGCTAATCCTCTCCAAATACAGCACATCGTAGACAGACAGAATGCTTTGTTAGGGTGGCATGTACACCATCATCCTACCTCAAAAATAGTTATGGTAGCAGGGAGACACAGAGTTACTGATTATGTGTGTGAGTAGCCACCTTTAGATTTCAATGCAATGAATGTTTCCAGTTTCTCAAGCACAGAAAAAAAACACCCACCCTACCAGATAAAGAAGCATAAATGCAACCTTGGGAAGGGGTTGAGAGGCCAAAATTCTGTGTGTATGTGTGATTGTGTGTGTGTGTGTAGATCGAGTTATGTTGGAAACTAATGAATTACATTTTAATTAGCCAGCTTTTAGCAGCAGTTACTTTCTTGGTGTGTTGGCTTCTATTTGTAGCACGTATGGTAATATATTTTTTCTTATAAGTGAAGTGTATGTTTTTAATCAGAAGGAAAAAGAAAAGAAATTAGTGAGCCAGAAAAATGTCAAAGTCTACCTTTAAAACATATATATATATATATAACCTTCTAAAGAATAACACCACTTTCTTTTCCATGTGCAAAATATTATACACTTGCCTTTGAAACCAGCTAACTTCAAGAAGAGAATGATTTTATAGACTTCTTCAAAGAAATGGATTACAGAGACCCTGAAGCAGCAATGAAGCCAGTACTACACCATGAGCTAGTGTTGACAAGGAGGGAGGACTGTCCTGATGTTGTCCAATGAGGACAAAGGCTGGTGAGGTGGTGGAGAGTTGGCATGCATATGTGGGTACACAAGGCCTCTTGGACAATCCTCGAACAGGCAGTACTCTATTGGGGATGTTTTCATTTTTTTACAATAGGCTTGTGAAGATTCATAAGCCATTAATGAATCTGAAGCAATTTAAGTAGTTTATTCAGTTTTTGTTCAAACGAGTTTTTCCCAAACTTGTTTGGTCTTGCATCCCCTTTTGCACATCACATGTATTATTGTCCCAGTGAACTAGCTTAATAGTCAGGATAGGCTAGTTTAAGCTGTGGTAACAAAAAGCTTCCCAAATATCAACGCTCTATCTCAATATAGTATATTTTCTGCTCATGTTCTATGTCCAGTATGTCCCTAGGCGAGTAGCTGGAATATTGTGTTCATAGGATTCAGTGGCGGACCAAACCTGAAGAAGAACTAGCATATAAAGTGGGCCAGTTGCTTTGCTAGAGGGAAAAGAGAAAGCTGTATAGTCTCATACACACACTGACCATTAAATGCCCTGGATCAGAGGTGACTCAGCATTTCTGATCATAATTAATTGTGCAAAATTAGTCAGATAGTTCTACCCAAACACAAGGATGCAGGTAATGTAATCCTAGCATGTGCCCCAAAGGCAAAGATCCTAAAATAATTTGGGAATACATGGATGACTATCATACTTTTTATTTTTCAGAATATATTTTAAGACTTTCTGTACAATTTATGTTTCTTAGATATTCCAGATCTCACGGCGCATGTTTCCAAGATCAAGGAGAGTTGCACCTGGGAGAAAGGGAGGAGAGATTGCCACAGTATTTTGGAAATACTTCAGTTATGTGAGCAACACCTTTATGCATTTGAACTACATCACAATCGGTAATGTGAGTAGGGAATAGATTATGCTAAGCAATTTCTTTTCTTATAAGGAAACTGAAACATATGAAATGACCCCTGTGAGCTGATATGGCATTTAAATGGTCCTTATAAATCAGAAGGAAACACTGGGATTTGGGAAATGCGAATAGGTTCAAAATCTGAGACAGCTGGACTAGCAAGAATGATCATCACAGTTCAATTGTATTCAGAATTCTACCAGATTTGTCTGGGACTTGTGCGAGTGTTGGGGAGATTACACAACAGACATAAAGTGAGAAATAAAGCTCACTAACAGACATGTGGAGGGACAACGTTTTGGTGAGGTGACAATTTGTTTCATAAATACCTTAAGAGCTTCTGGCCACTGAAAGCAATGAGCACTGAATCATTAAGAAAAAATTCACACAGTGCTTTGTGTGAACCTATCGCTTTAGTCAACAAAAGGACAGTTCAATGTAAGGGGGGAGAAATAAAAATAAATTCTCCCCCTTTTATGTGCTGTTGGACACCTATTGAGGAAAATAAATTCTGGTTTATTGCTGTCTGCCAGAGAAAGAAGGATGGAGAAACAGAATATTTTAGAGCTTTGTTTGGGTTTGTCAGTGTAGGTGGGGCACCGGGTCGTGGGAGCTGGTATGCCATGACAGCCACTAGCAAAAGCCACAAGCCACGCTGTATTACCTATTCCACGTCCTGCCTCACCTCCATCTCCCCCAGCCCTCCAATCTGCCATAATCAGTCTTGCAAGGCGTACATTGCCACAGCCGCACGCCTGAGGCATTATCTCCTATCTGTGGTCTGCTGCGCTGTAATCCCACAGCTAAATGTGGTAACCCGAATTTCAGAGAGCCTCCGTGGCAGGCTTGCTGAGATAACCCATCTCGGTCCATGGAGTGCCAGGTCGCACGGAGCCTGTAGGCTTGGAGCACTGTGGATTCTTTGTGTCTATTCATCCCACACACCCTATAGCTTACCCATCCTTCCAGAGATCACAGGAACCCTAAATAGCAAATATGGCATCTTAACTAGAACACCACCTGTTTTGTGCAAATATACATGGGTTTCTGCCACCCGGTTGCTTCTCTCTCTCTCTCTCTCTCTCTCTCTCTCTGACAGAGTTTAGAGTCTGTTTCTGTTGTCTGGCTGACCAAATACATATAACTTATTGTACCCAGGCTAACGGTACCTATGCCACCTACACAACAACAGTGACCTACATATATTTTTCACACATGATGCTTTTAAATATGCTTGCAGGTGCTGAGATCCTAGGCAATAAAAACTGTTGCTTGACAAGCCTCTTTGTTCCATGTTTCAGAATTTTTTGTGGTTGTTTGTTGTCAAAAAAGATATTTTCTCTCTCTCCTCTCTCTCTCTCTCTCTCTCTCTCTCTCTCTCTCTCTCTCCCCTCTCTCTCTCCCTCTCTAGCTCTCTCTCTGTCTAGTACTGATATGGGATTGCTTAGAAACATGCAGGTTTTGACATATGCTTTTACCTAAAAATGTATCTACTCCTGCTGCTTTATTGGACCCCCTAATTACTTGTAAAAAATAATAATAAATTGGGCAGGTGTTCGCTCTTCCAGTTGATTAATTGACAATGATTTTACTACAATTGACGGCAGAAAGCTAGGAAGCTGCCGGTTGGAGTTCAATGAGGAATACACATTTTTCTACTCAGCCATGTGAATCAGCTTGAGAGGAGAATTTACAAAAGGCTCAAATTGCCAGCAACTATATCTGTTTTTCATTCCAGACTTGGAGATCTCTTCATTCCTGTTATATACACGGGAAACTCTGGAGCTGATACAATGAGTTTAAAATGTTTTTCCCCCCTATATGAAAAAGATCACCCAGGTCGGTCACTATTATGTGTGGAAAGCAGTGCGCCCTAGTAGGAACAATGAGATCTGATGTAAAGTTAACCGGGCTTTTTCACTGTGTCAGTGCTGTTTTGCTTTTCAATTTTACCAGCAGCAGAAACAGCAACCGCCAGATTAAGCTGGTCTCTGAGGACTGTGCCTCCCAAAATATTAGCACTGTGAAGTTGGGGCCATTCTGTTTTAATTTTTTAAATAGCGTCAAAGAAAACCACACAATGTTTTCAGACCACTGAGTAAATAGAAATAAAGAGATCTAAATTTCAGAAACAGAGAAATAAAACCAAGTGCTTTTCTTCCTTTTTGACTAATATGAAAACTTCCTGGGTCTTATAGGAATTCTAATGATCTACAGAAGACATGGACTCTTATGATTTTATTAGTTTAATTAAGAAGAGTCCAAAGCATAAAGCATGATTTCAGATCACCGCATTTGCAGAAAAGAAGTAGTTTGGCTAATAGAATTTTGCATATAAGTAAGTGGTGAACCATATAACATAAGTTAGATTCAAGGTCTGGCTGGAGTTCAGGCCATATTTTTATGTTGATCCTTAGAACTCATTCATTCCCTCTATTTTTATTTTACAGCTGGGCTGGTAAGCATGAATAATGTAGATACACAAATAGCATAGAAAGTGAGTGTAGCCAGGAGGTAGTAAGAGAGAGAGAGAGAAGAGTCCATATTTCCTGAAAACTCCAAATAGAAAAGACATTTTCATGCTTTTTAAAAGACAATAACAAATAAAGAAGACTTACCAATGATGTATATCAATTCAAAGTACCCCTTGAAACATTTTTTTCTAAACATAGATGCTAGGAGACCACCTTCCAGGGAATTACCACAACCATTTTATGGCATTTTTCTTACTGATCAAATTTATGAAAGAAAAATAATGACATTCCTGAGTCATATCACTGAAATCATGAAATTGATGACCTTCTTTTATCTTTAAAAAAAAAACAACCCTCAACATATGATTGAGATTCAAAGTCTTTTAAAGGAGCATTTCAACAAAACTAGCAGGTCATTTAGGAAAGAATGAGTATATAAATTAACTCTTAAATGTTCACATAGATGAATCATATTCACTTTGATGAAAATGATAAGGGATAGAGTGGAGAATTTTAAATATTGTGTATTTTCAGCGAAGGGTTCTACTCCCATCTCCACTCTCTGAGACTCCTACCTTTGGCTGCAAAACTTCTGGTTATTTTGATATTCTGATTTGTCAAGCAGTTAAAGGGTTCAAATCTTCTAACTTGTCCATACAGAAACACTAGATTGAAATCTCTTTGTGGACAGAGTATGAGTTTTCTTCTCTTACTCCTAGAAAAAAAAATCTCTTCTCACACATTAACCTTACTGAAGGATTTGCATGGTCAACATTTTTAGCTCTAAAAACTCGGGTGGAATGGTATCTCTCTGATGAGTTTACACCCACTCTCCTGCCACTATCATTGGAAAATAAATCAGACCTTTGCTATAAGCCTCAATGAACCGAGGGTACTAAGCTTCTGTACTTGATTCCAATGATGTGTTTTTAGAATTAAGACTTTCCTTAAAAAATGGTAGCAACCGTTTTAAAAAAAAGTATTTTATACAGGTGAATTACTCTAACTCCCCCAAGAAAACACAGGCAATGACCACTAACACAGCTTCCCCAAAGCTGCCCAAATCACATTCACTTTTCAAAAGGGAGACAGAGAATAGCACTTGAGAACTTCGTGTAGAAAATACAGGCTTCCCTTTCATAAAATTCTCCATTTCCCAAGTTCTAGCTAAGCACCTTGATTGCTTTATGGATTAAACTGTGTATACTCAATGCCTGCTCAGGATAGGCTGTGAGTCAGGGAAGACACAAAGCAGACAGGCATATCCCAGCTGTAAAATTGCACATTCTACCATAAGTGAGCCATCCAGACTACCTACTTCATCTACTTCTACCAAAATATTGCGTTTTCCCTCCCAATAAAGATGTTTTATAATGGCAATGAGGTGCCGTAACTCACGGAGGTTCTGCTGCTTACTTGCTCTCTGTGTCCTGTAACTCCCACTCTATCGTGAGAGCATATGTTGTATCTCTGTCATGAATTATTATTGGGCGATTCCACGTTGGAATTTGCACTTGGAAGGCAGTTTCTCCACCCCCAGTGCAAAGATTCCAGCTCATTCATAAAAGGTCCATATTGTCTATTGGCTTCCGTGTTGTAAAACAATTCCTTAGGTGCTGCATCCAGGAGCTCGGTCTCCTAAATTCTCAATTAGCAAAACCATCCTGAACTTATATAGGTACCTAAGGTGCTGTGCCTCTTCGTTTTGAAATAACCATTTGTACGCGCTGCATTCCAGGAGACGATTCGCTCCACAATGAGCAGACGCAATGGCAAAATATTTCAAGTGGCAGTGATACAAATCTCACTGGCACAAATCAAGGGAGAAGACATCCATTTTTTTTTCATGCACTGCATCCTACCTTTCTCCCAACTTGTCAATTGAGAGGATGGAGAGTAATAAAATGCGTGTTGTTTTAGCCTTTGTGATTCTGACTTTCATCAAAGGGATTCCAAACTCTTTTCCTATGAGTAGGTTTTCTTTCAAATGAGTATGTATGGAGCATCTCCTAGCAGTGGTATATTGGCGCCTGTTCATACTGCCTCAGAAGAGCCGATTGGGCACATCTCTTCTCAATCGGCACATTTAGCAGGTGACTCATTATTAAGTTGAAATTGGCCAGTGTGGGAATGTTTACACTATGGAATCAACAAATGCCATTAATCAGGGCTTTCTTGGGAGAAAATGGGGGTTAGATGCTAAACAGTTACCAGCATATTGCTGTCTCCTACCTAGTAAGTAAAGTACTGTACAGATACTGAAGGGATGAGATAGAGTAGTCCTGAAACAAAAGTGGTTAAACTCTAGTTGCAAAAGTAATACATAAAGCAAGGTTGAAATAGTTCAAACGAGTTGTAGGAAAGATGTTAGGTTGGCAGTGTAACTTACTGGGTAAAGGCTTAGGTTCGGTTGGTCTACTTACTAGTTAAATACCCTTCAGCAACTCACTCACTTCTTTGAACTTCAATTTTGTCCATTGTACTAGTATAATGGAAATAATAAATGTTAGCTTCCTTATGCTGTTATTTTTTAGCTAACTGAGATAATGACTGGTGCTTGGCTCATACTAAGGGCCCAATATATTTTAGCCACTATTAGTAAGCACAGGTAGTTAAATAAAGACCAATCTCAATTCAGTTGCAGTTATCTGTTTACTTAGTTCCAAACACATGTATTTTTTTATTGTCCTAAAATACACCAAGCATTTTACTCTGAGCCTTTGCATCTGCTGTTCCCACTGCCTGAAAAATCCCTCCCTTGGACCTTTGCCTGGTTGGTTACTTCTCATTATTCTGGCATCAGCTCAGATCCTAGCTTTTTAAAGAGGACATTCTAGGTTACTCTTCCTTGGCAGACATTGCTATTCGCCTCCCTTTAGTCAAGAAGCTCCAGAATCCCTGCACTGTGTTCTTGTAGAACTTTTAACTGTAAGAAGTTTCTGCTTTATTTGGTGATGTGCTTATTAACCATCTCTCTGACTGAATCTAAGATCCCTGAGATCAGTGACCCTGCTCGCCATTTCACCACTTAACCCTGAGCCCAGGAATGGTGCCTGGCATGTGGTAGGGGTGCAAAAATTATCAGTATATGGTGAATAAATAAATGGTGGCTTTGGAGCCAAGAAAGTTCATTCACTAATTAAGTGGAGCAGATAAATCTACAATCAGATCTTTAGTCCAATTAAGGGTTGTTTCTGATAATAAAACAGAAATATTTATGGATCCACAGGAGGTAAAGAAGTTCATTAATACTCTGGATAAATAACAGAATGAGCAGTAGAAAATCTATTGACAGATTTAATCAGGAAATTGTAAAAACAACCAGATATAGCTGATTTTGCAAGGCATGGAAAACTTGATTGGATGAATTTGAAAAGATTTTCTTTCCTTACACACACCTAAAGGTTTATTTATCTCTGTGATCTTAGCATAATGATTGGAAATAAGAAAGTAGAATTTAGTGTGAATCATTAACCATTCTGATTATTACAATTTTGGATGGGAGGAAAGATATAATGTGGACTAGCCTTTTTGCTATGAAAGAGTTTCCATAGACTTTTGTACAGGTGTGTAGATGACACTTTTCTCCCCTCATAGTACTTGTTTGAGCTTATAAGGAGGAGGGATAGTGGGTACTGGAGAAGGAAAGACAAAATAAATCCGTTGGAATAACTACTTTGTAATTTTTGTGGTATCAGGTAATGAATTAAGTATTTCTATGTGAGAAGATTTTTTTAAAAAAAGAGCACGCACGAGAGGTTTGGAGAGCTTTAAAAAATTCATTCCAAAAGTGAAGGACTTTAATTAGAAGAGAAAATATTTGCTACATATTATACTCATACAGCAGAATTAGGACAGTCTTATGAAAGAAGAAATCGAATTTTAGCATAGACATCTATTTCTTGCCTTATTGAGGAAAAGACATTTTTTAAGTGGAAAAGAGAATATAAATGCAAGGTATGTGAAGGTAGAGCTCTTTACCTTGTATCTGGATTAAATGCTCAAAGTCCAATAATTTTCTTTAGTTTTCAGATTAGCTAGGATAAATCAGGGGTAACATACATAATGATGGGAGGGTTTTCAATTAAATTGTAGCTAGATAAGTTGAACATCTGAAAGAATTACATACAGTTTCAGGTATCCATTGAAGGAGATTAAAAGTCAGCTATTTATGCACATATGTGTGTGTGTGTGTGTGTGTACACACACACACACACACACACACACACACAATAATCATATTATCACCATTTTAGGGCAAATAATTCAGATAGGCATATAACCACCTAATTCCCATCCAGTCTTTTGGGCCAATTTCATTATCTGCATGTAGAATCTTAAGAAATTAGTTTGAGATTCT
Source organism: Myotis brandtii (assembly GCF_000412655.1). Lineage (NCBI taxonomy): Eukaryota > Metazoa > Chordata > Mammalia > Chiroptera > Vespertilionidae > Myotis > Myotis brandtii. Next base: position 10,043,974 of record NW_005356674.1, read on the forward strand.
TAGAAATATACAAACCGTGATTTCCTCTGCCAAGAATTCCCCAATTGTGCTTACATGGTCTAAAATGCAAGAAATTCAGTAAAATGATATTGTATATAAAAAGAAACAGGCACCTCATTACTGCACATGTAATCTATTACTTACCATAATGTGTGGGCACACACTATAGACTAATTCTTATGCTCACACTTGTACGGAGGCTAATTCTCATCATGGTTAATGTATGACACTATGTAGCCAGAGATTGGTCCTAAATTAGAATAGTGTGGAGAAAAAGCATTTAGTAACAACATGTGATGTGACAGAAAATTCTGAAATATTTTATTTCATTTAATCCTCATAACAATTTATCTATATAATACAAAAATATATATCTTTCTTTTCTTTTTTCTCTTAACCTCTTGTTATAGAACATAAAATGTATTGACCTTATATCATAGCAATTGAGTGTTGCTGACATTACATCAAGGTGTTTAAGTTATGGGATATCAAGCAGAGGAGGAAATATCATTTGAGGACTCCGCATCCTCTTCTGAGGAAAGGATTATCATGTTTTCATGTGCACACAGGATACTCATATCATGGTAGGCAAAGTAGGACTTTGTTATTGTTTTTATTTAAAGATTAAGTCTGGTTTAAGGGAGATATATATGGGTGAGAAGTTGACAGGAGGAAGACTAGTGATGGTTAATTTTAATGTGTCAACCTGATTGGGCCATGGTGTTCAGATACAGGTCCCTATAAGGCTTGGCTGCAATGAATGTGTCAGTCTGGATTCTGGTCTCATCTGATATTCAACAGGGAAAGGATCCATTTCCTCATTCCCTTGGTTTTGGAAGCACTCAGTTCCTTGCAGGCTGCTGAACTAAGGGCCCAGTTTCCTGCTGGCAGTTGGCCAGAAGTTGCTTTAGTTTCTTGCCCTCCGACCCTTTCCTTAGGGAACCTCACAACATGGCAGCTTGCTCTTTAAAACCAGCAAGAGAAAAGCAAATACTAAATCTTATGCATTTTGATCACATACATGTAATCACAGATTCCCTGTTACCTTGACCACATTCGATTGGTTAGAAGTATATCCCAGGTCCCATACACACTCACATGGAAGCAATTATGCAAGGGGTTTAATACCAGGAGCAGGGGGCTTTGGGGAGGCTACCTTAGATCCTGCCTGCCATAAATATTATTCTATCAATCTCTGAAATTAGAAAAACACTAGTCTAATAAGTGAATTCTCCTCAGATGGCAAGAATTCTGAGCGTCTGTAGACTAGCAAGGCAAAAATCATCATTCATAATCATTGATATGTTATATGCCTAGTTTATATACATACTAGAGGCCCGGCGTGCACAGGTGGAGTCCCTTGGCCTGGCCAGCGATCGAGGCCTATGGGGGGGCCGGCCGGCCAGGGAGAGGGGCTGCGGGAGGTTGGCTGTGAGAGTGCACTAACCACCAGGGGGCAGCTCCTGCATTGAGCATCTGCAACCTGGTGGTCAGTGCGCATCATCGTGACTGGTGGACCGGTTGTTCTGGTCATTCAGTCATAATGGTTACATAAGCTTTTATATGTATAGACTAGTGGCCTGGTGCATGAAATTCATGCACTTGAGGGGGTGTCCCCCAGCCTGGCCTGTGCCCTGTCACAGTGCGGGAGCCCCGCAATCCATCACTGTGGTAGGCCATGCCCATCCATCCAGGGCTTCTCAATGGATTGCCCCAAAGAGGTAGGCCGGAGTCGTGCAGAGGCCTCTTCTGGGCCCTGCCCCCAGGCCGGGCTGCGCAGAGGCCTCCGGACCCCGGAAGAGCTGCCCAGAGGCCTCCGCTGGGCCCCCAAGCCTCCTGCTGATGGATTGTGACTGTGTGATGCAAATCCCTGACACTGCAAGTCCCCACCCACCAGCACCTGCTACGCATGCAGCCTGCTGATCAGTCGTTATGCGTGAGGGCATCCCGACCATTTGCATATTACCCTTTCATTAGTATAGATACATAATACTTCATATATAATTACATATGTGATTTTAAAAATACATATTTATATGCTTATATTTATATATAAAAGAGTTAAAAATGTTAATCTCAAATACATCTACTTCTTTAGGCTTAAAGGCAAATGTTTTCTCACAATCTAGAGAGCAATAGTGAAAGGAAACAAAAGTAAATTCTAGGCAGCGACAGTGAAAGGAAACAAAAGTAAATGAAGTACATATTATTTCACATGTTTTTAACAGGCTAATAATATCACCGACACTTTTGATCTCATCATAGCCGTGAAAGTTTGAAGAAGTTGAAAAACCTCATCAGTTTAAGTATAATTATTTTGCCACCCAACATTTTAAAACAATTTTATGATTTAGAACAATTTTTATTCTCCCTCACCACTGCCCCCAATGGGGCCAGCTCTGAAATGACGGTTTGAGGACTTTTAATTTGTAAATTAAGCATCATAATAAGAAATGGCTTTTTACTTTGTCTTGTTTTTTTGGCAGATAATGGTCATTTGAACTGTCTCTGAGTCTGGAGTTTGCTGTTAACAATTCGCATTGTATGACTGCTGGGTTAAACATTTATGTAAATTAGACTCTCATAACAGTGTGAAGAAAACAGTCAGCTCTTTGATGGGATTTATGATGGACACACATCTGGGCTAATACAGACAATATGTCAAGCCTTGAACAACAATGATTTGGGGGATTTTTGAGACAGCTATTTGGGTCAATGGAGCTGATTTCGTCTTTGGAGGTTGCATTCTGAATTAGCGATATCCACTTTTAAGGAACAAGATTGAAGATGAAGGGTATATGGGATTGGGCTAGTAAATAATTCTAGGAGTAGACAGACAAGGAGAAATCTTATCTGAAAGGATATGGATACCCTGAAATTAAATAAAGATTAGGTTGTGGAATTTTTGGTGAGAGTGGGAAGGGTTAGGGAGGACAATGAGGAGTCAATATAAAGGAGACCTAATTAGCAGTAATACAGTACAACATGCATCTTTATGAGGATCCTTTTACATGTGTATGAACCTCCAGGGTGAGAGAAGATGAGCTAAGTAAAAGCCATTCTCCTATCAGAAGTCTTTTAAGCTGGCCACTTCTCCTTAAAGCCCTGATGTGCCCAGCTATCTAGATTTCATTGCCTTGTAACTTCTAAAATCTCAAAATTATCATACCTATTTTTATGTGTAAGAAACATTTCTATTCTGAAAGAACCATATTTTTAGAGAGAAGGGAGAATGTTGAATGTCAGTATTTTTCAAAAACTTCTACAAGGATTCCAGTTTGGGAGAAAGACTAGGGAAATTAAAGTATTAGTCTATTAAAATACTGTTACATTGGAAATTATTACCCAAAATAATTTTCTCTTTTTTAACAGGCAAAGTTTATATTTCTGAAGATAATCATTAATCTGAATTATCATTATAATAAAAATTAACATTTATCAAACTTCAAAATGTTCCATTAAGTGAAATTTCAGATCTCTACATAAACCATGGAGGACAAGACAGTGGAATAAAACTCTAGTTTGGCTACCACTTCTGCATGTTATTCTTCAATTAAAGAATATGCCCTTCGTTAAAAAATAAATAAATTGAAATCTCATGTGCTCCTTGAATATTTTTTTAAATTGAAAGTAATTATTGTTCTGATTCTGGCCCAAAATGGAGTAACAGGGGCCAATTGCCTGCTTACCCTGTCTATTGTCTGAAAAAACATAATTTAAAGTATTTGGCAGGACTTTCATTCGTTTTCTTATCTACAAACACTTTAGAGAGTATGGCAATTTCTTTAAAAATAGACTCCTACCATATACTTCAGCAGTTCCCCTCCTATTTATTTACCTAAAATGAATGAAAGCATATGTCCACACAAAGACTAACTAGCAATAATAAAAAAAGAATGGACTATTGATACATGTAACAACCTAGATGAATCTATAACTATGCAGAATGGAAAGAGCCAGAGGACGAAGGGTATGTACTATATAATGCCACCTATAAAAAACACTAGAAAATATAAACTAATGTGTAGGGACAGAAAGTAGATAAGTGGTTGTGTGATATCAGGGTTGGGAGTGAAGAAATTATTGGGGATCATGGCTATGTTCACTATCTTGATTTTGGCAATGGTTTCGTGGGTTTATAAATACACCAAAGTTATCAAATGATATACTTTGAACATGTGCATGGTACTCTTTGTCAATTATCCTTTAATAAATCTATTAAATGTATGGTAAGTAATTATGGTGACTAAAATGTAATCTAAGCCATGGGACAGAGCACTGTGTTCTTTCCAAATACTCCTCTAATCCCCAAATTATGATACACTGCTTGTAAGAGTACTTCCTCTTCCCACCCTACCGGAATCCCTCACTGAAATATCGAATTGCAAAAGGGAAAGAATAGCATCAGCAAGGAAGTCTGGCTCACAGCAGACAGAATTCTAACTCTTTATGCCATTTAGCTCTTTTTACAAATGATGGAAAGTTGCCACCTTTTTAAAAAAATCACTATTTTTATTCTCCACAGGTAAGTATTTTTAAAGGAAATTGTACTATCAATATCTGATTGAGCAGATTTCTATTCCCTCTAGATTTAATGTTTTCCATCTGCAATATAAAAGGAAGATAATGCACAATTATGCTCATAAGATTCACGCTTTCAATAGTGTTTGCGCTTCTCAATACCACATTTAAAAAGGAAATAGTAGCACTTGAAAAGTTAAGTAAGAAGATGAACAAAATTGAACACAGAAAAAAATAACTGTCTGAAGATGTGCTGAAAATACATTTAAAGACTGCCTGGGACAGCAGCTGATCCAGCGTGCTTATCTCTCAAGAAGTTGAGAATCATTCATGTGGAAATATTGGACCTGGAGACCCAAATGGGAGGAGGAAGTCCAACAAAAATTATCGATGGATGAAAAATTGCTTCATCCCAGGAATCAGGCAACTGAGGTCCAAAGTTCTATCCTTCTGACTGGTAAATTGTCACTTCTTTTCACTGTGCATTTTGAATATATACAAATACTGTGCTTAATGACTTTCCTATATTTCTGAAAACTCTATCCCTAAGGGAAAAGTTATTAAATGGAGAAAGGTTTCTTTTAATTTTATATATATATTTATTTTTTTAATGTATTGAATTTATTGGGGAGACGTTGGTTAATAAAATTAAATAGGTTTCAGGTGTGTGATTCTATAATATATCATCTGTATTTTGTATTGTATGCTCACCACCCCAAGTCAAGTCTCCCTCCATCGCCATTTATCCCCCCCCCCCCCCCCCCCCCCCCTATTCTACTCCCCTCACCCCTTTTTCTCTTATAACCACCATACTGTTGCCTGTTTCTGAGATTTTTTTTAAATCCTTTTATCTTTTTTATCCAACCGCATACCTCCCTCCGCTCTGACAGCTGTCAGTCTGTTCTCTGTATCTATGAGTCTGTTTCTATTTTTTTTTTTTAGTTTATTTTGTTCATTAGATTCCACATGTAAGTAAAATCATATGGTACTTGTCTTCTCTGACTGGCTCATTTCACTTAGTGTAATACGGTCCAGGTTAATCCATGCTGTCACAAAATGTAAGATTTCCTTCTTTTTTATAGCCAAGTAGTATTCCACTGTGTAAACGTACCACAGCTTTTTCATCCACTCATCTTCTATGGGCACTTGGGTTGCTTCCAAATCTTGGCTATTGTAAATAATGCTGCAATGAATATAGGAGTGCATATATTCTTTTGAATTAGTGTCAGTGTGAGTGAATCAAAATTATACCTATTTTTTGTCAGATTGGCAACAAATATATTTCTGGTGGGCCACGGAATTTTAGTAATTTGTTTATGTGTGCCATGAGATGAAAAAGGCTGAAAATCGCTGTCTTACACCAATGCCTCGTTCCTTAGCCTACACTTTAGTACATGACATAAGCAGCCCTCTGACGTAAAGCCCAGTGCAGTATGATGAAAATTCTATCGAAAGCATCAGCCAATCAGCAGCTCCAGGTTTGAGTTCAAGTAGTTCTGCAGCTCAGTTTCTTCTCTGTAAAACTAAATGGTCGGAATAGATGATTCCACAAGTCCCCTTCCACTTGAAACTCTATGAACGACACTTTAGTACATGACTTAAGCAGCCCTCTGACCTAACGCCCAGTGCAGTATGATGAAAATTCTATCAAAAGCATCAGCCAATCAGCAGCTCCAGGTTTGAGTTCAAGAAGTTCTGTAGCTCAGTTTCTTCTCTGTAAAACTAAATGGTCGGAATAGATGATTCCACAAGTCCCCTTCCACTTGAAACTCTATGAACCACATACTGAGTTTCTCTTCTATACACCTAACACGTTCAGCAATCATCCCACCGGAGTTTCCAAGACTCAGAGTAGGATGGTTGTTTCTCCCTTTGATAATAAAAATGATTTGCCATCTAAACAAAAAACTTGTGGTCTTTACAGTCTTGGATTTTCCCCAGGTTCTAAGTCCTGGCCTATAACTATAGAATCTAACAAAAACAGTGATGAGTTTGGAACAATGAATTTGTATACCCATAAGCTCAATATGGAGTCTGACTGTAGTGGCTAGCAGATAGGTTCCTTAAGTGGGAAAAAGTTTTTAAATGAGGTTTGGTGGAATAAATATCTTTTGCACCAACACAAAGAGGAAAATAGAGAAATCTTGTAACTGAAGAAAGTGAAATCCACTTTACTTAATGTGGACCTCTGTCTCTGGTGTGTAGGTCCTCTGTGTCCAAAGATAATTAGCACTTCATAATGCTAATTATTATAATTATGTCTGAGAAAAAAATCATTAGGGGGTAAGTCCGTTCACGGATTTTCAATTGCCCCCTCTATTTAAAAATAAGGTCACTTTTCTATGAAATAGCTTTAGGAGCTCAAAGCAGAAAGAGGGTTATGGAAAATTCTGTGTAGGGATAGCCCTGAGTTTTTAATATTCTTATAATTCTGTGATGTGTCTGGGAACTGAACAGGGGGGGGAACAGGGAAGCTATTTAGTCTAGGAGACTCGTACTCAGGACCCAGAAGAACAAATGTTTCTGTAAAAGTTAATCATCAAATAGTCATTTATTTACTATTCACTGTGTGCCTGGCTCTGTGTGGCTATGCTAAACTGTTTCCACATGTTACCTATTTAATAATCTTTTTTTGATTGATTGATTTTAGAAAGAAAGAGAGAAGAAGAAAGAGAGAGAGAGAGAGAGAGAGAGAGAGAGAGAGAGAGAAGAAACATTAAATTGTTGTCCCACTGATTTATGCATTCATTGATTGATTCTTTTATTTCAAATGTATTTTTATTGATTTCAGAGATGAAGGGAGACGGCAAGAGAGAAACATCAATGATGAGAAAGAGTCATTGATCAACTGCCTCTTGTGCACCCCATACTGGGGAGTAAGCCCACAACCCAGGCATGTGCCCTGACTAGTACTCAAACTGGTGAGCTCCTGGTACATGGGTTTACACTCAATCATTGAGCCACACTGGGTGAGCCATTGGTTGATTATTGTATGTGCTCTGATCTGGGATCAAACCTGCAACCTTGGCGTATTGGGACAATAGTCTAACCAACCGAGCTACCTGACCAGGGCTCATTAAAAAATCCACCACAATTCCATGAAACAAATACTAGCACCTTACTTACTTACTTACTTACTTACTTACTTACTTATTTATTTATTACAAATAAAGAAGAGTTATGTCCTTTGCCCAATATCCTGTATATAGGAAGTGGAAGGCTCATTTCTGACTCAGGATTGCTCACTCTAAAGTTCATGCTGTTATGACTTCACTACCTACCCTGTGTTTATGTGAAAATGCACCATTTATGTTGGGACTATCGAAATACTGAACTCACGCACGGGGAGGATGGAGTGGCCCAGTATGGAAATACCTGGAAGACAGGTTACTTGAGAGAAGCCCACGGTCAGTTGATAGGGAATCAAGCCAAGAAGAAAACTGAGAATACTTTCTGAGAGGCTGGAAGTACAGCTGTGGCCCAGTAGGAAGGATTTGGATATGGGGTGAAATAGCCTGCCTATGAGGACTTGCTCCATCTCTGCCTTTTGGGGCCACCATGAAAGTCCCTTCACTTGGCCAGGCCTCAGGTACTAATTCCTGAAATGACAACTCCAACTGCCCTTTTACTACTAATCCTACTGCTACTATTACCACCATCGTGACCACGTGCTGAGACCTTGCTAGGAGCCAGGCAAAATGCTGAACACATCCTGTGCATTGTCTTAGTAAATACTCACAAAGTGTTGCTGTTAACCCAGTTTTACATCTAAGAGAAGTGAGGTTCAAAGAAGCTCAGTAACTTACCTATGAACATGCTTTATAATAAGTAAAACGCCATACATAGGAGAGATCACTTTTACTAAAAAACTGTCAGCTGAAGGGGAGGAACTGGCCTTTCATCTTTCTAAGATGAACAGTTATCTTTCTGTTTAATGGTTTTTTAAAAATCCCCTTGTGACAAGCTCCAGAGGACAAATAATTTATTTCTTGTGGTGTATGGCTCTCTAAATGAATTAATTGATAGGCAGCCCATTGTCAGCCTGAAGGATATGGAAATAAAGCAGACATAAGATGTTCTCTACCAAACTAATTTGTACTTTAAACACATAAATAATATTATTTTTAAAGGTAAATGTATGTGTACTTTCTCCTCCAGCTACTCTTTGGATCTGAGAACCTGTGTCTTTGTGGTGTCTTTGTGCCATCCATTATTTTTGTTTTTAAGTATCAGTAAGTGGAATTAAATGATCCCAACCTCCTATTGGTAAGGAGGTTGGGATCATAAAATAACTATTTCAATCCATTCCTGCCCCCATTCACTGAAGGGGAAAGGGAAAAATAGTAATAATATTTATAATAATAAAATAGCAAGAGCCATCTTTTCAGGGGCCATAAGGCCAAAAGTATTTTCAGAATATTACTAAGAAATTATTTGCCTTATCACTGTGCTGACACTTGCATTGGTGTGCAAAAGCAATGGTGCTTTAGCAAAAATTAAGGCTGTGAAAACAAGCTGGACTGATAGTAATTGTATTCTTCACCAATGTTCACTGGCATGGTGGGGGAAAAGTCAGTTTCATTTAAGAGAGTCCTCGGTGAAGTAGTAAAAATATTAATTTCATTAATTTTCAGCCCTTGAGTGAAAGCCCTTTTAATACTCTGTGTGCTGAAATGGGAAGAACAGTTAAAATGCTTTTGTTGTTCCCTGGCCAGTGTGGCTCAGTTGGTCTCTGGTTTGATTCCCTGTCAAAGCACACGCTCAGGTTGCAGGCTGGATCCCCAGTAGGAGGTACGCAGGAGGCAGCTGATCAATGATTCTCTCTCACATTTATGTTTCACTCCTTCTCCCTTTCTCTCTAAAAATCAATAAAAACACATTTAATTTTTAAAAAATCACTTCTGTTGCATGCTGAAGTATGAGGGTTGTCTCAAGGAAAAGCACTTGTGTGACTGTTTGAGATGTGAGCTCAATTGGCCCTTTTTATTCAAGGAAGGCCATTTTTACCTGAAAGAATGGTGGACAAACTGTGGTTATTTAAAGCTAAGCAGATGTTGTCTTGGCAATAAATGAAAGAAGCCAGTGGCCTCAAAGAAAAAGACTGACAATATTTACAGCCAATAACAAAATTAAAGCTTTCAAGAAATAGTGCCTTAACAGCTCCCCAAGGACTGTTCTGATAAGACCAATAGTGATGTCAGCAAGTGTGATTTGTTTAAATATTTTATAATGCGATGTGTCAAAGATTGGGAGATCTGCATAACTTTGAAAAACAATATTCTTCCCCGCAAGACCACATAATTTTACATAATCGTGAATGAGTAAAAGATCCATTTAAGTGCAAGATAGACCATTGGATGTTTAACGCAACGGAGTATAAAACAATGATGTCTCATTCCATAGTGCAACTAATCTCTAAAAAATTACCACTTGTTGAATTTCAGATGGCAGCAAAGAAAAATGTCTACAATGATAACAAAAGGCCAATAAGATACTTTTTTTGTTTTTCAGCTACATTTCTGTGTGTCAGGACTGTCTTCATGTATATTTCAAACAAAGGCAGATTGAATGTAAAGCAGATATGAGAATCCAACAGCTTTCTCTTAAACCAGATATTAAAGAGATATTATAGTTAGGAAAATACAATTAATTTTCATGTCACTTTTATTAATACGTAACAAGTTTTTAAAAAATCAATTAATATGTAAACAGTTATAATATCCTCAGCTTTAATTTCCTAAATGGCATATATATAAAGATAACACCCACATAAATCAAAGCTCTTTGAGCATCTGAATAATTTTTCAGAGATTAAAAGGGTCTGAAAACAAACAGCTTGAGAACTGCTGGTCTAAGGAAGTAAATAATTGTCTAAACAATTGTCCAAACTGCCTTGGGGTGTGCAAATCGGTACAACCTTTCTGTGGAGCCATTTAAATGACCAAAACTATTAAAATGTAGGTAACTTTAACCAACAATTTTCACTTCTAGTAGTTTATTCTTAACAAAGAATCGTGAATTGGTGAAGACATTTATTTACTAAAATAAATACAAGTACATTATATAAGACCGAAAACACCTGCAAATATCCAGGGGATTGTTTGAATAAATTTTAGTATCCCCTCAAGATGGAATATCATGCAACCAGTAAAAATATTTTAAGATAATTTATGGCATTGAAAATGTTAATATGTTGAATTTAGAAATGACATAATACAGTAGCTATAAAATAAACTTATTTTGAAAATCTAGATTCAGAGGATTAAAAATGGCTGCAGAGTAAGTGGATGGGAAAATCTAAGTAAGTGCTCCCAGGGAAAATCTAAAATGAAAACTCTCCCCTCTTCATATATTTGCATGTTACATTTTTTTGTTTTTCTACATATCTTCAAATGTTACTAATGAATTTTAGGGGGCTTATGGATGATGGTTTATTGTTAGCATTTTTCATTTTTTGTGTTGTCATAATGTTTTACAGAAAATGCATTATTTTTACCAGAAAAAATTTACAAAAATGTGGTAGGTGAATGGTGACTTCTGGATTTTTTTTTACTTTCAGTCTCTTATTCCTGAGCTTTGAGAGAAGAGAATAGAGAGAATATGTGAATATAAGAAGAAGAACAACGCATTACTGGGGCACTGGGGAAATGGTATGAAAAAGGTAGGCTAAGAGAATTGACTTTCATTAGTGACATGCTGGCTTATTTTATTATTTGCAGGGTTGAAAATGTGAAATTGCCATTTTTTGTACATCAAAAGTGTCTGAAGAGTAGCATTTATATATTGTTCAAACTAAATAGTTAATTTAATATAATAGTGTATTCCCATATACAGTTGAGAAAATTAAAATCAAAGGTTGAATAACTTACTTGCAGTAACACAAGCCCATGCTTTTGTAAAACAGATCTTCTTTTCTCCAAAGTTTTCTCTTAGACCAGCTTGAGGGGGTGATATTCTGAATAGTCATATGGGATATTTTCAAACCCAAAAAATTACATGCAATTTCTTTCTAGAAAATCTTTGTCTACATATCTAAGATGGTGAAGAACCCCCTAGATAAATAAGGTCATTAAAACTGTTTGATGTGCCCTTAGTCAATAGTTAGTTTAGCTATTAGTAAAGTTTGTAAACAAAAACATAATATTTAGTTACAATAAATGTATTATAAATTAAGACCAGATAAATTTTCAAGAATTCATCACTTGGTCTACTCCAAAAATAACTTTGAGACTCTGTTTGGAAGGGAAAAGTAATCTATGGAGTTCACCAACCACCTGACACCCCGTCCCCTCCAAAAAAAAAACACACAAAACAACCTTAAATAAAACAATGAGACATAAAAATGTCAACTGCATTTTGGGTAACAAAACCAAACAGGAGCCCATTGAAGATAAGGAGAAAAAAATATTGCAAGAAAAAAAGAACTGGAAGGACATACTAAAAGGAAAAATATTGGTCAAAAAGTAAGCTCAGAATAGAATCAACCTCTTCAAAAAATTTGTAAGAGACAAAATCAACAATAGACAAATCCTATTTTAATAAAAGAAGATGTAATTCAGAAAATAGAGTTGAAAATTCTGAAGCACACTCTAAATGTTAAGCCATAGAGGAATAGAGATGACCTTGAGAAGGGAGAAATGGAAAAAACTTGGATGAAGCTGCCCCAAGACCACCTGGGTAATTATTTTTGGACATAACTTACTCTAGGCATGACCAGGAGAAGCAAGAGCATCGAAAGAGGATGATATTAATATTTTACTGGAATAATAAGAATCAACCTGGACTGTGTGGGGGAAAAACAAACTATAGGTTTTCCTACCAATAGGTGACCCTTTCTCATTGGAGCAGACCTACAGGAAATGTCATTCTGTCTTCTCAGCTTTGAGGGCTTCCCTTATTGGACTGGTAGACTTTCCCCAGGACCCGAGGGTATTCTGAAGAATAAATTGTTCTTAACTCATTGTACTTTTTTGACACTTTAAGCTATCATCAATAGATTAGCTCTCCTCTAATTTTGTTTGTGCTTCCCATAACACAGTTTTTCTTCTAAAGCAAAGCACAATTAACCTCAATGTAATCATTTATGTACACATCCATCTTTTCCCCTAAACAGTAAGTTCCTTTGGGGCAAAGGCCATATCCAGTTCATTATAGCAAAACGTTCTAGTTGTTTCCCCATATCTGTTTTCTTCTTTAACTATAATAGAATCTTAAGTTTTAGCTAAGCACACGATCACCCAGAATTAAAACTATATTTCTCAGCCAGTCATCTTTGTAGCTAGGAGTAACCACATGATAAAAGTTTTATACAGTGGAATATGAGGGTTAGTTATGCATATATTTTCTGGGCATTTCCTCCCTTTTGCCAATTTCTATTTCTGCTAAATATCCTATAAGTATGGTGGTGTAGCACGGAATATTAGTAATCACCAATCGTACATGTGGTCCTCTACATTTACCATCCTCTGGTGCCAATAAGCCAAGATCATGTGATTATTTCTTACCAACAGAATGTGATCAAAGCATGAGTTATGTCACTTGTAGAAAGAGCCAATTATCTCCCAATGTGTCTTCTCTATTTCTCTTCCTTTGTCACAGTGACCATGGAGGCCACTAGTTCCAGATACATCGCAATGAGAAGGACCACTGAGCCCATATAAGGCAACTCAGGTTTAGACCCTGCTTGTCTCTGTGGTACAGCCTGGTGTTATTTGACTGGAGTAGATAATGAACCACGTTTAGCTATGAAGTCAAGGTCAACACCTCAGTGGTAACAGAGCCACAGTATAGAAGGACTCTGGGTCCCTGACATTGTGGAGATGACATACCACTTCTGAACAATTTAGTTCTGAGCTTTATGTGAGAAATAAATACCCATCTTGTTTAGTCCACCACTAATTTAGGTCAAGTTTGCAGCAGTCTAATCCATTCTAATACCTTTACATTTCTCATAGTGTCTCTTCTGGTATCTCACTTATCAGAGATACTCGATTAAATATTTGGTGAATTGACATTGAACAGATGAGGTGACAGCATGAAAGGGTAAAGGGAGTTTAAGCAAGAGTAGACTGAGGGGTAGTCCACTGAAGAGGAAACATTATTTAAAAAGTCTAAACTTCTGGATGAACTTTCCAGGCATTTCCTGAATATCAATTGGGAAATACAGTCCTAAACCAGAAGTGTCATCCTGTCAGCCTACAGATCTAATCACACCTACAGATGGGTTTTGTTTGGCTTGCACTACACTTTTTTTAAAAATGTGAATTAGTTGCCAATGTTCATAAATAGAGTTTACATGGAAATCCATATTTCTGGCATCTTTTGAAAAAATATGGCAAATGAGGGCACATATTCTTGTAGGGTAACAAATTGGTTAAGACTATTTAGTAAGGACAAGAGTAACCAGTTAATAATGACTATGACAGTGTCTTTCTGACATTGAGGCTATGTGTCTATTGCCATCTAAATCAGAGGATTTCCTTTCTTGCTTTTCAAAAACGTGGCCTGCTTCCAAAGGCAATCTTACAAATAACTGCAATTGAGAGTCTTACCTAAGACATTGAAACACCTGCCTTAGACATTTGTTTAATGGGTAAGATCCTAGGGCACAAGGATTGAACAATAAGAACAAAAGGAAGAAGGAGATAACAACAGAGTAGTACTGCCAACAGAGAGATCTCAGACAATAAGTATCGTGATGGTAAAAGGCATGCATTTGAACAAGTGTGATGAGAGGACAATGATCCCAGTAGGCATATGACCATCATATTCTCTGCCGGTTCTCTTAGCCCCACCAAAAGATGAAGTGGCCCCCAGACCCCAGGTCTAATGTAAGAACCATATGCTATTGTGCTCCTTTGAGCCCTGCTCCTAGATCTTGATAGAATTCTTGACAACTTGAATGGTGATTGGTGCTTCTCCAAAGACTTGAAAGATTGAGAGGAAAATAGATAGTCCATACGTCTCCCCCCATTCATCTTGGTTTCAATAAGAAATGTGATGATGAAAGGTGAAATACAAGCAAAGACAAAATGAGGTTGTAAATCACACACTTTCTTGCTTTCCTTGCTCAGAAAAGCCTGTTGAGTGCTTAAAAGAGCAACGGAAAGCACAAGATGTGGAAAGGGAGAGAGGGAGGAGACCAGCATTGAGACAAAGGGAAAGTTGTATTGTTGCGTTTCAGTTAATCTCTTGATGTTGGTGGGTGTAGAGCCCCAGATGTTAGAGCTAATGCAATATGCATTAGTTCATCACATTGGGAAATCTTTAGTCCCCGCAACAAGGAATTAATAAATCTGGTAATCATGTCATGTCTGTAATATGGGCTAGGAAAAGAAGTTGTGTAAATCATTTGATAAATGTGCATGCCCAGATAGCATGTGTTTCTGAGGTCTTCCACGGGGATTGACCCAAAAGGTTGCCCAAGCATTTCTTCCCTTTCATTGGGCCCTCTTTAGGGGGAGCTGGTATGAAACAGAATGGTTATTTTTCAGTATAGCATTGGCCTTCAAATTAATAGCATGTAAAATCGATTATCTATGCTTTATTTCTTATCAAACCCTCCCCAAAACACGAGTTCTCTAAGGTAATCAGACATAATCACAAGCTTGCCAAAATGTTCTCTTCGATTTTCTAAACATTAAAATCAAATATGGTTCAGTTTAGCTCTTAAGAAGCTCAGTTTTTTAAAAAATAAAATGAACAACTAAGCAGTTGTCTACAGCATCAGGACACTAAATATGTATCCAGAATGACATATGCAATATGCTTTGTAAAATATTTCTGAATTTCTCTTTTGATTTTTCTGCAGCATGTTGAAGGATATGAAATTAAAAATTATTGTCACATCATCATCATTGATTTTTTGTACCTCTTCAGTGTGCTAAATTCCACACAGAAGTATGGATGTGGGAGAATAAAAGAAGTCTGAGAAGTGAAGGGAGTCTGAATAGGAAGTGTCTTGAGGACAGAATCATATTTACCACAATTGCATCAATTTATTTGCTGCTGGATGACTTCTGTATTATTTAGTATGGCAAGTTGTACAAGCTTGAGTAAACCTATAAACAGTAGAAAGTTATGCCCCCGTATGTACCACAAGGTGCCACATATCACAATCAACACAAACTATTATTGACTGTATCAGCTTGGATGAACCCTTTAGCAGGACTGTCTCATGCTAGTAAAAAACTACCATATTCACATTGCGATAGATAGATAGATAGATAGATAGATAGATAGATAGATAGATAGATAGATAGATAGAGATATATAGATATAGATATGCCTTCTGTCATCAGTAAGTTTTAGAAGGAAAATCCACTCCCACAGTCTTTTTAACATTAGTTTGATTTTGCCTCTTTCTAGCTTGTGGATCCAAGAGGGCCAAATATTTTTTAAAATATATTTTTATTGATTTTTGAGAGAGAGGAAGGGAGGGGGATAGAGAGATGGAAACATCGAAGAGAGACATCAATTGGCTACCTCCCACACACACACTATTGGAGATGGAGCCCAGAATGCAGATGAAGTCATGGCACATGCCCAGGAATTGAACCATGACCTCTTGGTTCATGGGGCAATGCTCAACCACTGACCCACACCAGCCAAGCAAGATTTTTTTCTTATATGTCAACCAGGATAGTTTTATTTGCAGCAGCTCTTAGAGCACTGTGCTCAGATCACTTCCAACTGCAGTGCTACAATCAATAGCCATGCATAACACAGGTTAAAAAAAAAAAAGGGAATACTATGACACAGTCTCTGAGTGCTTGTCAGCCTGTCCTGAATTCATCACTTTTCACTCTCCAGAGACTCTCCAGGTGACTCTTAGCTATCTCCTTGATGAGATTCCCTCTGCTATGAAATATCTGTGAATCAACACCTTTCACTCAAGTCATATGGAGCTTAGAATCTTATCAGAAAGCCTGACACTTCTCAGTCAGACCCTCAGTACTCTATTCAAACAACAAGGATCAGCTTCTTTAGTAATGTGAAATGTGATAATATATCTTTAAAATTAGTCTAAAAATAAATGAATGAATGAATGAATGAAATTGTCTAAGGATCTGGAAAACCATTTAACTCTGAAGTTTAGGCCTGGCTAGAGCTGGAGGAAAATGGCAGAAGAATAGAAAAAGCAAGAAAATAAAAGGGGAGTTGGCTGAACTTCACAGGTTAAGTGACAAAGAAGCCAATGAGGAATTTGACTGCAAGAGTGACAAATATAATAATAATAATAATAATAATAATAATAATAATAATAATAATAATAATATATATAATAATAATAATAATAATAATAATTATTATTATTATTATTATTGGTGTGCAGTGGCTTGTGTAATTCTATCTGGGGAAGGAAGAAGTTGGGATGGCTCTACTATCTTCCCTTAAAATGATCATGAGTAAAAAAGAAAAGTTGGAGTTACTGATTTATTAGAGGGTATGAAAGGGGACTGCATATATAAGGAGAGAGAGAGAGAATACAAGGAAATGGCTCATGTAACTATGAAGGCTGAGAAGTACCACAATCTGCCTGCCAGGTGGAGACCCAGGAAGGCTAGTGGTGTCATTCCAGTCTGAGCCTGAAGGCCTGAGAAGCAGGAGAACTGATGATGTAAGTCCCAGTCCAAAGGCAGGAAAAGACCCATATCACAGCTCAAGAATTCAGACAGAGAAAGCAAATTCTTTCTCCCTTTGCCTTTGTTCTATCAGGCCCTCAATACATGGCATGATGCCACCTACATTGGAGAGCATATCTTCTTTACTCGGTCTGATTCAAATGCTAATGTCTTCTGAAGACACACAGACATACCCAGAAATAATGGTCAACCAAACATTGAGCACCTCATAACCTAGTCAAGTTGACATATAAAACTCACCTTCACACATATTAAAGGAATAAACTATAGACTGGGGAGGAAAGATTAGATATAATATGAGAGGTTAAATGGTTTTGATCAACATCCTAGGAGAAATTATAGAACTGTGAAGTTTTAAAACAGGCCTGCACATTGTGCTCAAGGAAATGAGCCAAATAGTATGTGATTCTGCTTATATGAGGTACCTACAGCAGTCAAGCTCATAAAGGCAGAAAGGAGAATGGTGGTTGTTAGGAGCTGAGGAGAGAAGGAGAGAGTCATTGTTTATTGGATATAGAGTTTCTGTTTTGCAAGATGAAAAGAGTTCTGGAAATGTAAGGTGGTGGTGAATGCACAACAATGTGAATGTACTTAATACCACTGGATTGTGTACTTGAAAAAAAATGGTTAAATGTTAAATTTTCTATTATGTGTATTTTACCACAATATAAACTTAAAAATAAATTTTTAAAAAGTCTGAAAATTACTTGACATTTTCTTCAAAAGATAGGTTCTAGTTTTTCACCATTTAATAGGGGTTGGTATTAGTCTTAGTGACTTATCTTCAGAGGCTAGTTCATGAAAAGGAGTACAACTTCATCTCTCTCTCTCTCTCTCTCTCTCTCTCTCTCTCTCTCTCTCTCAACATGTACCTTTGGGACTCTGAGCCACCATAGAAAACATTATGCTGGAGAGACAATGTCAAAAGAACATAAAAGATAGAGAAATAAGGTGGAGGAACCCCAACTGTTCAGCCCCCACTGGACTGAGCCACCAGGCAGCATCAACCTTCAGACATGTGAATGAACAAGCCTTCAGCGTCCCAGTCACCACTGTCTTATCCAACCATGTAGAGACTCCACGTGAGAACTGCCTGACTGAGCTCAGTCAACTCCAGGACCATTAGAAATAATAATGATCATAATAAAAAAATGTGTCTTTGTTTTAAGCCACTAAATTGTGGGATGGGTTAATAGTAATAAATAACCAGAATTATCTTTAAATCATCTTTTTCTTTCTGGGCTTCTTTCTCCTCATCAGCTATACTAGTAGAAGGAAACCATCTCTAAAGTCTTTACAATTCCAACATGTCATGAAGAATCTACACTGAAGTTGAAGCTGATGCAGCTGGATAATATTTGAGATAATTTTCTGATTATATTATCCCCATATTGTGCCTCTTTTCCTTTCTTCTCTTTCAAAGAACAGACTTGCTGTCTAGCATTGCCTCAGGGGATGAATGTTGCAGGACTGGAACCAAACCTAACCCCTTAGAAAATTACATGCATTTTGAAAAGGTGAAAGGAAAAACGCAAAGTAGCATGCAGGAAAAGCAGAGTATCTTGAGAAAAAAATTTAGGAGCAGGAGAAAGACACCCCCCCCCCCAACTAAAAAATTCCTCTGGACTAAACTTGGGGTGGAAAGAAAGGAGAGAAGGCTCTGAAGGTCATGCAAACAGAAGGGGCTGTGTGCATCTCCTTGGCAGCAGCCTAAGGAAGGAGTAAGTCTCCAGAGAAGAATGGGATTCCTGGACAGTGAGATTCTGGGGGATAGACACCCATGAGATAGACACCCCTGTCCCAAACATGACATGAAGCCCCAGAGAATGATCAAGCAAGAAGGACCTGAAAATCAAAATAAGTTGATTTATTAAAAAAATAAAGAGATGCGATTTTTCTTGTCTCCCTAAGTCTGTGAAGAATGATTCATATATCACACTGGGAGTTAGAAGTGATCAGAGATATTTCAGGAGCTGATGAGTTGAGCTTCCAGGATTTGGAGAATTTTTGCCGGTTTGGGAGAGGAGTGAGATTGTTCTTGCCTGAAAGAGAGAGTCATGAAAGTCCGGAGGAATAGGAACAGAAAACAGAGTGTGCCTTTGAAGATGGTCTTTTCTAACCACATAGGTTTCTGTGAAGGAAAGAAAAAAAAGAAGTGAGAAAGACTGATGAATTGTGGGCCACGAAAACACAGCCACACCAGTGCCCACTTCACAAATGGCCACACAGTGTGGAAAAAAAAAAAAAAGAAGTGTGTGAGAAAGACTGATGAATTGTGGGCCATGAAAACACAGCCATACCAGTGCCCACTTCACAAATGGCCACACAGTGTGGAAAACTGAGACCTTTCCCTCTCCTCTGAATAAAACAATTTTGCTGCAAGAAAGAAGTGGGAGGCAGCACCACCAAAGGTCAAGGAGGCACTAGCAGCAGTGACAAGGTGAGGTTCTAGAACTGTGGGCTGCAATAAAACAGAGGAGCAGGGCAGAAAATCCAGAAAAGACAATTCACATGTTCGTGTGACATTTTCCTGAGGATCTCCAGAAACATTTAGATGAGACTTTGAGAGGGTGAAGGTTTTCAGGTCTGCACATTGAGACAAGATACACCAAGGATATTATTTAGTTGCCATAAAAGTGACACAATATGACTTTTAGAGTGATAAAGTCTGGGAAAATCCAGGTTCCAAAATCAATGTTTGGGAATCTAGAATGAACATTCTAAAACAATTCTATGATACACCAAGGATATTATTTAGTTGCCACAAAAGTGACACAATATGACATTTAGAGTGATAAAGTCTGGAAAAATCCAGGTTCCAAAATCAATTTTTTGGGAATCTAGAATGAACATTCTAAAACAATTCTATGATCTAATTGACAACAACTAAGCTTCTGATAGACTACTGTGCAAATCTAATTCTATGATTCTTGGTAATTGTGAAATTAAGTTCAGTCAGAAAGCTTCATTTCCCTCTATTTCTTAAACCCTGATCTAAATAAACACTGCCTTTGAGAATTAATCTCTTTCCCACACGTGCTTGTAGAAGTGTGATTTTTTTTTATTCATAGTAGCAATTATCAGAACCCGATTTGGGTTAGTCTTATGTTGGTGGCTGACTCCTGAAGGGCAGCGACCTTGCCCTTTTCTTTGTGTGCCTCTCACGATCCTCCTTAGTCATCCATTCATTGAAAACATATAGAGTGTATCTGTTTTGTGCCCAGCACTCTGCTCAATAAATAATTAAGAGAATTGAAAATGAAAAGCTTCTCATTTGTGGTAACAAAACTATTAGGAAAGCTAAGCTGTTTCTCCAAAAATAATTTTTAAAGAAAAAGTAGTTACAGCCCGACCAGCATGGCTCAGTGATTGAGCATCAACCTATGAACCAGGAGATCACGGTTCGATTCCTGGTCAGAGCACATGCCCAGTTTGCAGGCTCGATCCCCCGTGTGGGGCTTGCAGGAGACAGCCAATCAATGATTCTCATCACGGATGTTTCTCTCTCTCTCTCTCTCTCTCTCTCTCTCTCTCTCCCTTCCTCTCTGAAATCAATAAAAATATTTTTTAAAGTAATTATAAAAAAATCTGCCTGATCACATTTAAATATTTTATTTAGGACATTTGCCTCTACGTTTGTTCATAAGAGAGATGGACCTACAATTATCAGGTTTTATGTTAACTGGTATTTATATAAGGGTTATAATAGATTTATATATTATGCTGAAATCATCACTTTTTCATGACCTCAATAATTTATATACCGCTGGAATCTGTTCTTTCAAGTTCAGTATAATTCATTGGTAAAATCATTTAGGTCTAACATGTGAAGACTTTGGAAGTCATCACTGCTGTCCTCACTACAAACAAAAAGCTGACCCAATTGAAAATCAATGACACTTGGATACAATAGAGAATTGAGGTCACAGGACAAACCACTGACCCCAAAACTGGAGAGACAGAAAGATGGATATGAAGTATCATAGGTGATTGGGAACAGAAGCCACGGGAACTGGGAACTGGTAGGAACACATAAATGGCAACTGACCAGTTGCTGGAGACTGAACATGGACTAGCTTAAGAGATAAGAGAACTACTGGAAGCCCAGCATTAGGAGGCTCCCCACACTTCTGAGAATTTTACCCTCAAGAGCTTCACCAGCCTCTCACTGTGAAGATCAGAGACAAATCTCCAGGTGCTTCTGGCAAAGGGAGGAAAAAAGTAACCATTATGGAATATTCCCAGGGCATTCTGTTCTCCTTCACAAAGACCTCCCTTCAAGGGAAACCACTTTGCTGGAACCTACCTGACATCTACCCAGCCTGAGCTCTCAGGCTGCCCTCCACTGCTCCAGCAAACAACCAGGACCAACTACCTCTGTTGACAATCACACCCATGTCCCAGATGACCTCCCCGTTCACCTTCTGCCTTACCTCAGCCCAGAGGGGTTTGAGCCACCAATGTCATGTGCCTTTCAGTAACCTAAGCCAGCAAGAAATTGGCACAAATTCTCTGTTTGTACAGATAACCTTTAAGGTGTCTCCAAAAGTGAGTGGTGGAACTCCCCTTCCCCAAAGGGGGAACATTAAACTTTACTGTGTTATGAAAAAATTTTTAAAAAATGAAAAGATGAAGAACAACATACCATGCTAATATTAATCAGAGAAAACTGAAGTGGCTATATTCATAGCAGATAAGGCAGATTTCAGAAGCAAGGATACTTTTCAGAGATAAAGAGTTATTACATAATGATAAAAGGATCAATTTTCAAAGAACACATAATAATCCTTAATGAATATGAGCTGAACAACAAAGCCTCAAAATATATGAGGCAAAAACTGGTAGACTTGAAGGAGAAATAGACAAATCTACTATTATAGTTGGAGACTTTGGCGCTCCTCTATCCGTAATGAACAGATCCATCAGGCAAAGGTTAACTCAACTGTCCTTGGCTACTGTCCGGTATTTAACTCCCACCAGCACCAATTCCAGAAAATCAGGTCTTCTCTCTTCCTCATCTCCAAAGTTTTACTTCATATTACAGCATCAAGAATTATGATGGTTTGAACTATGTAAGACCTCACAAATCTATAGGTTTGTAGACATCAATAATCAATGACCAAGAATCTATGTTTGTAGAAATCTGACCCATGACTGAGTTATGTCAATCCCCAAGAAGTCCTGGGCTTGTTCACAGGTGTGCCTTGTGTTCCACTTGATGCCATTATTTGATTATTTTCACATCTATATACATTAAACAGTATAAATTATACTGTTCTATGCATCTTTCAATTGAATATTTGATACCAAAACTTTTGATTTAGGGAGGAGATAAATCCCAGGACAGGAGACAAAATGATCTTGGCAACAGCATTGTCTGTTTTCAGTCTAATTTACCTTGAAGATTTTTACATTAACGTTACTTTTTAAATTTTTCTTAGGCTAAAAAAAAATGCTCTTGAAAAGTGCACCATCTGTGCTTTGTCTGATTAGCTGGTCCAAATGGAATGGATGTCAAATTCTGAGTCTCTTTTATTTTTATGAAAATAAAAAGAAGCTTCACTTCTAACTCAGCTTTATGACTGAATCAATGAGAAGTCATCTACTGCATAATCTTCCCCCTAGAAAGTGATAAATATTTACAGTAGATAATGAGATTTCATGTCAAAAATTGATGGTATTTATTGTGTTTTAATAAAAGCAGATTTGAAAACATTAGTTTTATTAAACAAAATACAGAATATTGTTTTTAAAAAATGCCATTTTCATATTTGCTTTTTCTGTGGAGACTTATATACAAAGGTAGACTTTTAGCTAACTATATTACTATGGAAATCAGCTCCAACTGAATAGAAATAGTACAAAATAATGAAAACACTAATACATCTTTACACATTGTATTATTCATCTATCAATTACTTTCCCTTTTGTGGGGCTCGCTGTTCCAGGTTTGGCTGTTTAACAGTCGTATTTTTCCCAATATTTATTCTCAATTGCTTTTCTCAATCTTGATCCTAAGAATTAACTAAAAAAGAATATTTAAAAGGTCATGTTGTCCTTTCCTGTGCAAATCTGGAAGATAAGGCTGTTACTAACGCATTTTCTAATTTTTTTAAGCAAATGTTAAGGGGAACATTTGGTTCTTTTATGAAAAGATTTTCACAAACAGGTCAAAAAACACAGATTTTTCTTCACCTATCTAGGTCCCCTAATTCCTGAGGAACTGGGTTCAAAAGGATCATCTCTCGCCTTGGTTAGAGGATCATTTAAAACTCTGGGTTTTAGAAGCTACATCTCTCCCACAGTGAAAAGGCTGTTAATGGTCCCTACAGCCAGCGATGAAAATATCTGGTCACAAGTGACTCTGCACCAGAGACTATTACTCAAATGCTTTTAAGCATCTGGTATGAAGTAATAGATGTTTGGTGACCACCACAAACTGGGAAGTGCAGGCTCACATAGACACGGGATTCACACTTTGAAACAGCAGTGTGCTGTCCAGAGAAAACACATCTGTGAGCTAAACTCAGCCAATGGGGCACCCGACTGTCATCTCCAGACCACCCACTATGTCCAAGCTTATGGGACTGATTCTGTCCTTTCCTGTTTCACACTCGCCTGTTAGTCGGCTTGTTGTACTTTGAGGTATTTGTGATACCCACCCCCCAGTGTTTTTCTAGTTGTTTGCTCTTTCACTGAGATTTTGTTTTCCTAAATAGATAAGACATTTTTTTATTCATGTGGTTCAAAGTGAAAAGAAATATAAAGTGATATGAAGTACCCTGCTCTCACTTCTCCCTGCCTTTATGTGTCCAGTTCCCATTCTGATTCCTATACCTTAAAGATAAATTCTATTACTGGTTTAAGTGTTTCCACGAATTTTATTATAATTGTATGCAAGCAGAAAAAATATACACAAGCACATACACACACAGATACTCACTCTTATGCCCTCCATTACAGACAAAATATTATATTATATACATATATTTTTAAAGCTACTTATTTGAAAACTACTTTTTACTTAAACATAAATATCTGTATATAAATACACACACATTTTAGCACATGTATACTCTAGTGACATATGTATATGCATTATGTGTTTCCTTATTACTTTATAAAGCTGCATTATATTCCTTTTAATATATTTATTATATATTCCATATATATTTGAAATATATAATATATATTCCTTATTCAACTAGTCCAATACTGATTTTCTTCAATATTCCGAGACTTATTCTAAATTAATAAGGTACAGAATTATATTATCAGTTAGCTGTATCTTATTATTTATGTTATTTCAATATTCTATATACTTATTTTCATCCACTTGATCTGACATGGACCACGAGAGTTTAATCAATGTCTCCCACTAATGTTGTTATGTCTATTTCTGCTTCTATCACCTGTAATTTGTGCTTTATGAATGTTTGATGCACAGATATTCATAACTGCAATATGTCCATTATAAGTTACATACTGCTACACTATTAGGTTTTCCTTTTTAATACTATTTGGCTGGAGTCATTATTTTTATTTGTATTTTCTAATCTACCCTTCTTAATTGTTTTTTAATTCCCACCCTTACTTAAGTACTTTATTTTAGATGAGTCTCTGCCATAGAGCATAGAATTGAGTCATATAATCCATGCTAAAGATTCTCTGCTTTTAAAAGCTAAGTTAAGCCTTTTAATAGGTGGGTTATTGATATAAAAATTATGTTCTTTGTTCCATTAAATCTTTTGTATTGAATTTTCTTTGTGGTTTTAAAAATGGTCGTTTATTATAAATTTTATTTTTTTCACTTTTTGTGTTTTGTTTTTCTGCTATTCAAGTTATGTGGACTTTTGTTGTTGTTACCTTTATCATAATAATTTTATATTTGACCCTTAGTAATGTACTTCTTTTAACTACATCTCTAAGTTTCTAACTATGAATGATGTTTAAAAATTAGACTATTTCCTCTTCCTTTTCTCTCTCCTTTCTCTTCTCTCTTACCTGACTCTAGTTACTATTAGTGTTTACTTTTTTTAAAATATATTTTATTAATTTTTTACAGAG
>NW_005356674.1:10069292-10133036 GCF_000412655.1 Myotis brandtii
ACTATGAATGATGTTTAAAAATTAGACTATTTCCTCTTCCTTTTCCCTCTCCTTTCTCTTCTCCCTTACCTGACTCTAGTTACTATTAGTGTTTACTTTTATTTATTTTCATTTTTTAAATATATTTTTATTAATTTCAGAGAGGAGGGGAGAGGAGGGAGAGAAGAGAGAGAGAGAGAGAGAGAGAGAGAGAAACACTAATGGTGAGAGAGAATCATTGATCAACTGCCTCCTGCATGCCCCCTACTGAGGATCAAGCCAGCAATTTGGGCACTGGGAATCGAACTGTGACCTCCTGGTTCACAGGTCTAAGCTCAACCACTTGAACTACACCGCCGGACAGTGTTTACTTTTAAAAAATTAAATGAGACAATGAGTTTATTAATTTCTGACCTCCTTTCTTGCCTATTCAATTTTTTTTAGTTATATCATTTCTACATAGTCAAGACAGTCCTGGTTCATAGGTCTAAGCTCAACCACTGAACTACACCGCCGGACAGTGTTTACTTTTGACAAATTAAATGAGACAATGAGTTTTTTAATTTCTGACCTCCTTTCTTGCCTATTCGATTTTTTTTAGTTATATCATTTCTACATAGTCAAGACAAATGACATTTACATTTCATTCTGACATCTCAATCCCCATATTTGGTCTGGTCCAAATTCAACAGGTGAAAAACATTCAATATTTATTTCCAGTTCTTTTGCCACTATTTACCTAGTTACTGTTCTGTTAGCTAAAATTCATTGTCTAATAACTCTTTCAAGAAGGGCTCAATATTTTGAGGTCTTGCAAGATCAAAACTGGTCATAGAATAGACTGTATATGTTATAGAAAATGTTGGTGGTTAAACAATCTTTGGCTCACACTCTTTACTTGGGTATCTAGTTGCTACAGCTTTCTGTATTGAATGTTGATAAGAAATCTGAAGCTAATATTTTGTCCCTCTTCTAGGAATGTTTATTTTGTTCCTGGATGCTGCTGCAGTGGTGGCTCCTCTACCTTCTTCTTTATGTTGAAATACAAGTATACTTAGAGTTGACCATACCAGATTCATTTTTCTCATTACTGTGTGTCTATTTAAAATATTAAATCATGATCCCAGAAAACAACAAAGGTTAAAAAATTCCCCTTACTCTTTTTAGTTCTAGGGAACTGCTTATTGCAGAGAAACACCTCTCCATACACGACTTAGAGAAGACTCATGGATTCCTCCTGCTTACCCGTGACAAGGGCAGCACGGACCTTCCATAATCCCATTCTTTGCCTCATCAATGATTAGCTGAACTGTTTTGTCCTCTGACCAGTCAGAACAAAATGCCTGTTAACTTTGGTTAATTTTTCTCTTCTGCCCCTAGGTATCTGAACTTGGACTTACCTTTCTGCCTACACCAGCATACAACTCCTCTTTAATGGCCTGAATGACAATAGGCTAGCCTCAGAGTAAAATATTCTCTGATTTATTGTCTGATCATAGATATTTTTTTCTGCTCCTTCTCCATTTGGGCACAAGGAAACTTAAGTCTTGCCTTCATCCTCCCATGCTACTTATGAAATTTTTGCATTTTTTCACTTACATTGAAATCCTCAAACTCCATGGGTATTCTACCATGTCTCTGGGGATTAAACATACATAGGGAATTAAGCATGGAGAAAGCCTAGTGGGTGACTCAGAGCCTCACTGCTGGAATACATAATTATCCAATTTTGTTTGGTACTCTCCACCTTTTCTTCACCATTCTCCTATTTCATGAAATCTTTTCCTCTCCTCAACGGCAGGAAAGATTGATTCTGAAAGATCTTTTATTCTAAATTGTTTTATCTTGAGCATAAAACAAAACTTTTGAAAATTAAAACTGCCCCCTCCCCTAGCTTTACTGCATCATCCTGCTGTGAAGTAAGTAGTACTGAGTGAGAAGTCACCAAGGCCTGAACACAGAGTAAGGAGGTAGAAGACAAGAATCACAAAAGGAAAGAACAGAGTCGTATCCTACAGTGGATATGAGTCGGGAACTGTTTTCATGCATATGATAGAAGTACCTTGAGTCATCTGCATTTTCCATCTGCCCTTCCCCCAGGTCCCACAAATCGGCAAGATATTTGGGTGAGTTTGGGGAAGGGTGTCTCCATTCCCTGGACAGAGCTCAGCAATATTCATGAACATATCAAGTCCAAGTCCAATAGATAATAAGGGCTGGAATTAACTTACCCCTGAGGACCTCTGGTCAGGCAATAACCAATTATGTCTCTTCTCTCCATCACTGTTTTATGTTCTCAAGATACAGTTTGCTGCTCAGTTTCTATGAGTAACTCCTTATTTTTCATCCCAGAATTTATATACACCCCTTCCTTTTATAAGTAGAAAATGTTTCCATCTCCACAAGTCTCTTTTTATTTATAAAATGGGGGTTATTAAATCATCTGTGTAGGTGTCATGCATATGACCCTACCCTGAGAACATGCTGAGGCTGAAGATCTGGTCTCATTGTGTAAATTGGAAATGGCCAGGTTATAATTAACTGTTTATAATATACAATAATTCTCATGATTATAAAAATATTAGCACACAGGTCTGAAGAAGCCTCTAAAAATAGGGGGGGAAAAATCACTGGGAATGCTAACTTTCCCAAAGCCACTCAGATGCTAGGGCTGTGCATACATTTAAGAATTAAATATTCCCTGAGTTTTGTCTCAAACAGGTGCTCATCTAGCCTCAGTTTTCAACTGTTATCATTACATAATATGATCAAATGCAACTGGCTAAAGTAAGTAGAGCTACAATGTCTATATATCCAGCAAGATGAAACCATCAAATGACAGTGGAGTGATTGGCACCTATAATGTGCTGTACCTGCTGTTTCAACTAGCCTGTCCTCAAAGGTCCAATCCACCCTGGGGAATTCCTACTTGCCTCAGGGGGGATCTACTTCCTCTTGATATGGCTCTGATGTTTGTGTATCTTCAGAAAGAATGGATGAAGGGTGGGGTGTGTTTGTGTAGCTTCTATACGTTTATTTTCAGCAGAGCCAAGGAGGGGGAAGGGAGGCCTGGAATCCAGCATGAGGTTTCCTTCTGGTCCTGAGTGAGAGGGCATCCTGGTACCTCCATGGCTATCTGACTTCCATCACTGTGACAGGTCACTGTGACCATTCCGTACAACTGGCTGACAGAGCCACCTATTGTCAGAGAACCCTGACCAGAACCATCCAATCAGGGAGCAAAATAGAACCCAGCTCTGAATCACAGGACAGAAGGAGAGCTGCAATTATCTGCATTTTTTCCCCATTTAAATAAGGTTTTTTCTGCAAGCAGGTGGAAGGGTGTACCTTACAGGGCCTCTGTGATTGGCTCCCAGCCAGTCTTAGGCATTTTTCACAGCTGGCATCAAGATAAACTAATTTTTTTTCTAAATTGACCCCTATTACTATCATTTTCATAGCTCATAACTAATTGATGGAATACAATTTAATACAATGCAATTAATGTTGCCACATCCTTCACAGCAAAGCATTTTAAAAAAAGAAGTTAAAACCTAAGTCTCTCACCAGCGTGGGTTGAGGATGGAGATAAAAAATAGAGAGGCTAACATAAGCCTAAGAGAAAAGACAGTTCTAAGAAATAGAAGAAGGATTTCTGCTGCCTATACTGAGAGAGAAAGGCATTATGAAAAACAAGAGAGACAACAAATGGTCAATAATTAATTACTTCACCAAGATGCTTCTAAGAATTCAAGAAACCTTCCCAAAAGAGGTGACATATAAGCCTTGAGAAGGAGTGAGGGAAGGAGGACACCAAGCTGGTGAGAAAAAGGGAAACTATCCCAAGCAGAGGGCTGTGGAAAAGCAAATGTGGCCCCCATGATCTGACACCTGCCTTCACCTCCCTGTCAATTCCTACTACCACCCTACTACCTGATGCATTTATCCATGTATTTATTTTCATATCAAGTTAGACTCACATGTTTCTATGTTATGGGATGGATTATAATCCATTCCTAGCACTATTTATATCAATAGTCAAATTGTTCTAGATTTCAGACATCGATAGCCCTTTCAATATATCTTGTGTCTTTTAGACACACCTCCAACATTTCAACATTTTTGAATACTTTCTTAGTTTCTTGAACAACTCCTTTTGTACTTTTTCAGCTTTAGCTTTGATATTGATCATTTCTCCAAGGGGCCCTGGTATTCTTTTAGTGGCGAATGGTATTTAGGAGCCAATATATGAATATTAGCTGTGCTCATTGCTACCAGTATTTCATTGCTTTCAACCTCTTTCAGTGTTCAGAGCTAGGAAAACACCAACAAGAATACACACATATTTCTGTATCTACCTATTTATATATTAAAAATAAGTAATTTATCTGATTATTCCAAGTCCAGTCCAACCTCCTGTGTTTATTCTAGCTGTTCCCTTTCCCTATTTATCACTCCAACAGAGAAAAATCTGGCACCTGTTAGCATCTTTGTGCAGTCATAGAACACACAGTTATTTTGAAATTAGTTGTCTATACCATTGTGAAAATCATTCCTCCTAAGTAGACTGTAATATTTATTTGTAGAGAGTAAAGAGTACAGTACAATATATAAATCTGAAGTGTACAATTTCATGAATTTTGATAAATGCCTGTATCCATGTAACTTACACTGCTATTAAGATATAAAAGGTTCCATCACTGTAGAAAGTTCTCTCTTGCCTCTTCCTGGTAAATCCTCTGTCCAATATGTTAGTGTTTCCTGTTCCAAAATATCATACATTAAAAAACCATAAAGTGTGTTTTTTTTTATTTTTTGTGTTTTTTTAATATGCCTGGCTTCATTTGCCCAATATATTGTCTGAAAGATTTACCCATGTTGTGGCATGAGTCAACTGTTGTTGTTTTTTCATTTTTATTGCTTAATAATATTCCACTGTATAAAAATTATTTATATATGAATTTAAATGGGGGAAAAAAGGATGTTTTTAAGAGATAGCACTAATGTGAGGATATTTGACCTCTCAGCATTCTACCTCCCTTTTGCCTTTCTACTTTCATCCTACTTACATAATGCTGTCAATTTAATTTCCTAAACACTATTCTCATCCTATTACCTCTTACTCATCAAAAACCTTTAATGGCTCCTGATTGTCCATATAATAAAGTCTCAACAATTTTAATCTGTCATTCAGGGTTTTTCATGCGTTCTTCACCACTTATATTTTGAATCTAAGCTTCTGCTACTCATCTCCATTCACCTTCAATTTTGTAGAAATGAGTTATAAGTCCTTGACCCTGAGACACCATTGATTGAAGAGTCCGTCGTTCATTTAATACATGTGCTACTCCATAGCCTAACGCAGTGGTCGGCAAACTGCGGCTCGCGAGCCACACGCAGCTCTTTGGCCCCTTGAGTGTGGCTCTTCCTAAGCCTTAGGTGTACCCTAATTAAGTTAATAACAATGTACCTACCTATATAGTTTAAGTTGAAAAAATTTGGCTCTCAAAAGAAATTTCAGTCGTTGTACTGTTGATATTTGGCTCTGTTGACTAATGAGATTGCCGACCACTGGCCTAATGGATGGTAAGTGTTTTTTGAAATTGATTCTAAGACAACTCATGGTATTCTAGACATTAAAATATTTTTTTTTAATGTGACTTGGAATTAAGGAGAGTTCTCAATGTTTTCCGGATATTTTCTGCTTTCTGTTCCCTGTCTAGAACAATTTCCTCTGCTCTACATGATTCATATTCAAATACTATCTAAAAACCTATTCAAATGTCCCGTGTCCTACAAATTCTAAAGAATGTTTCTCTTCACTGAGGTCAATGTAATTACCCTACATGAACTCTCCTAGAAAAGTATTAGAACCACTCCTAGGCACTTGTCACTTCCTACTCTGGATTGGCAACACCTTTTCTTTGCAATTAGTCTACTAGTTGAGGGCAATTCAGCATTTATTGAATATTTCACACTCTCTTTTTGTCATGCCAACTCTAAGTTCTAAGTTCTAACGTCTATTGGGTATTGTGCAAAAATATATTTGTTAAGCAAATAGCTCCATGAAAAACACACAATTAATAAACCTGGGGTTTCTAACACTTTCTTTCCATTTTGTCACTAATTAACCATGTGACCTTAGATAATTTACTTAACCTTATAGGGCTGAGGCCTCACATAACAGATGCAGTAATGGCTGTGTGAATACTCTGTATAAATGATAACCTCTAAGAACAGTTCCAGATATTAGCATTGCTTCCTCTTCGGAGAAATGAGGCAGTTGAACCTGATCTATTTCAAAAAGTCTGTAAGTAGCACTCCTCAAGGATATGAATACAAGATGCTGCTTTTTCCTTAAGTCTGTTGGCTCAAAGCGTGAGATGACTGGAAAACCAGTTATGGAAGCTACCTCAGAAGGCTGCTCTGGGTATTTGATGTACTAGTGGATCCCTACTGTGATTATCATTTCAGACAGCTTTGCCCCATGTGGACAGGTCAAATGAAACCAGAGTATTACGAACCAATGCTAATCAGGCCTCTCTCCTGCGCTCTGACACCAAAGATGCCATTCTCACAAAGAAAGAGTTAGGTGTTATTACAGCAATATAAGTCACCCAAGAGTTTGGCTCAGAAATTTTTTTATTAGCTAAAACTTTTATTAATAAAAGTAGATTAAAACATATTAACAGTTCAATATTTTAAAGAATCACCCTTAGGAAATAGGCATATCGTGATTGGTGTTGGCTGTAATGATACACCATAATTAATAAGAGAACTACAGCGTCATGAGTCCCATATCTCTGCATTGTGGCAGATTTTTCCAGGCCAGTTCAATATGGTTCAAATCAATTCACTTTATATTTGTTTCAACTCGTGGCAGCTTTATGATATTATGGAAAGAACATGGTCTTTATTTCCCATCTTTGAATTCATAGACTTCAACATCAACTCCTGTTTCTATGACATTTGGCAACTTACCTAATCTCTCAAAATTTTAATTTCCTCATCTGCAAAAAGAGGGTAATAACCCAGCCAGTGTGGCTCAGTGGTTGAACACTGACCCAGGAATCAAGATATCACTGGTTTGATTCCTAGTCAGGGCACATGCCCAGGTTGCAGGCTCAGTCCCCAGTTTGAGGTTACTTTTATAGATTAAGGACTGAGGTTACTTCTGGATCTCAAACTTTAATCTATACAATGAGACTAACAACACCAATCTTATAGGATGTCTATGAGGATCAAATAAGATACTAATACATTTTCTGGTTTCTAAGGATCACTGGTTTGATTCCTAGTCAGGGCGCATGCCCGGGTTGCAGGCTCAGTCCCCAGTTTGAGGTTACTTTTATAGATTAAGGACTGAGGTTACTTCTGGATCTCAAACTTTAATCTATACAATGAGACTAACAACACCAATCTTATAGGATGTCTATGAGGATCAAATAAGATACTAATACATTTTCTGGTTTCTAAGAGACTTCTGAATGTCAGTGAACTATTTTTTATGTGTCCCTAAAAAAAGAAAAGATGGCTGATAATTAAGCTCTGATACCATGCTTTCTTACCATGTAGAATAGTTGTTTTATAATTATTGAAAGGGATCTTTCAGTGTTAGTTTGATATAATTATCATTTATCATGCTTGGGTGATAAGTAAAAGAAATATAAGTGAAATAATTTGGTTTGGTATTCTTGATGAGTTTGACAACTATGAATTAGTTTTTGACTCTGTTTTTCTACCCAGAATCATCCTTGGTTCTATTTGAGTGTTATTGATGATAAAGCTTTTAATAGATGGCTCCACCACTGTCTCCAGGAATTCTTCCAAGTTGCTGACACTCATAGTGAGTCTTCATGCTGACACTTTCTTGATCTTACCAGAAAATGTCAAATGTCAGACAACACAGAGACTTGTATTCTTTTCTTAAATGGTCCTTAAGTTGAAGATTGTTGGCTAAACAGTCAAAGGATTTCACTTGCTCAGTCATTCACCAGGATTAACAACAAAAGTGTGTGCATATACAAACATTGGCAGCTATGTCATAACTGTTGTTTGGATGAGGAGGACTGTCAAAATGTCATTGATCCTAAGATATTTTTTCTACATTTTGAGTGTAAAAAAAGAATATGTTACATTTTATCCCAGAGTCTTTGCAAAGCTCCTAGAAGATGAAGGAATATCAAAGTATTTGACAAAGATAAATAAAATAGAGAGAGAGGGGGAAAAATCTAGCAATTTTACTCATCTCAGTTTCATCATGAATTACCTGCATGGCCTTCCTTAAGACATGAATTTTTTTACCTATAAAATAGGAATACTCTGAGCTCTATTGATTGTATGTGACAGTACATAGGTGAATGGTGGTTACCTGTAGAATGTCATGCTAATGGGGGTTGGAAGAATTAACGATGGAGCACAGAAGGTCTCATGGGTTAGGTCTCTTTGGGAAGGGCAGATTGAACTAGTATAGTTCCTCAGAAAAGTAAAACTAAGAAACCCATAATATTTGTTCTGGCCACAAATATAACTTGTTGGGGGTGAGAGAAGATGGGAAGTTTTGATGAGGAAAAAGAGAAAATAGAGTCGACATCATAGGCCAAAGTTGAACATTCTGGCTGGATAGTCTCAGACCGTTTAAGTCAAAGCTGTTCTCTCTGTCCTGGGCTGTTTGGCCACAGTGGGTCCAGGAAAAGGCACTGTTTGTGATGCTGAGGTTTTGGGGATTCCCACTTCTCCATTTAACCTGAATCCCAAAGTCCCTCATTCTGAGAGAAAAACAATGTTGCCTCAGCTTTTTGGTTCTGAATTGTATCAGTTTGACCCCTCAGTCCCTGGATGTATCAGGACTTAGAGAATGAGGCCAGCACCAGAGAGAAATCAGTCAGGATAAGGGTCACCCCTCTCCTACCCCAACTTCCACGGTTCCAAAGGATCCCACAAGCGGAACAGGGCATTGTATATTTCACTTGCGATGATTGTACAACAGCTGTATCATCGATGTTGTTGAAGATATGAATATTGCTCAGAGTGTAGCATAAATGCCCACAGTGAGCTGCAAATGTGAATAAGAATGGCCCTGCCTGCATAGTAATTGGTATTATTATTGAAATGAATGGAAAAGCCACATATGGATGAATGGGTGGGGCTGTGAAAGGGCGCAGCATGGGAGACTAATGATAGCTTCATTTTTCTCTTATTTGTGCCTGTTCTTTCAAAATCCCCAGCCTGAGGAGGTGGCGGAAAAGGATACGGAGCGGGAATGTAGTGAGGAAAGAGTGAAGCTGTTTACCCTCTATTCTATATCATGCGTTTCCTCTCTGTTAGTGCCCACTCTTGTTAATTGCAATAAAGCACATCACACATCCCCTCCCTGAAAGACTCTCTGTTAGGAAAGGGTAGAAGGATACACTCAGGTGAAGTAGGTGGGGGTGCGGGGGAGACACAGGGAAGAGAAACACTTCAGGTTAATTGAAGCTGAGAATATAAAATACTCGTCTTAAAGTGTGTGCTTCAGTTATGAGAAGGAAAGTGTCGCGATCATCATGTTTTCTGTGCAGGATTCAACACAGCATGGGTGTTTTAAAACAAGCGGTAATCATTTCTCATGGAGAAATGAGAAGCCGCAGCTCCAGGCTCAGGCCAAACGCGCGGGAGACTTGCTTTTCATTTCCCCAGGGAGACACAAGGAGACGCAGGTTAGCGGCTGAGCCCCTCGAACCAAAAGGCAGAGTTGGTGACAGGGAGAATGCTATAATTCGTTCACTGCTTTACATGCTTAGCAAGAAAGAACACGGAATTCTAGAATTCTGCAAAGTAAGGAGGCAAGACATTTTGGTTTGGAAAATTAAACTGTCTGGCTTCCCAAGAGATGGTGAGGCAAACTGGTCAACTTTGGAATCAGGAATCAACTAACACAATAGTGTGACAATGATTCCTTTGGCCGGGTTGGCTATGTTCCTTCTTTTAGAGATAGGACCTTTGTGAGCCTCATGCAAAAACAGCCCCAGCCTCCTAACACAGCTTGCTCTCATCCGTATGCATTCATGTTAGGTCTCTGTTTAAAGATTCATTTTTGCTAAATAACTCCTCTCAAATAATAAACAATGCACTATATAACACCAAGTTTAAAATTCTTAGAAATAAATGCAGGGAAATTAGTTACAATTGCTCACATAGTTCTTCAAAATGGCAACACATGAGAAGAAAGAGGGGTCCCTCTCACCCTTTTTTTTTGAAGACCATCTTTGTTTACTTCATTCCCAAGTATTAAGAGATTGCATGAGCCATTTGCATAGGATAACTAACATATACCACATCATTTGCACGTCTGCAAGTACACGTGAGTAACCGTAATTACACGTGACACCAATTACTCTATTACTTTGTATTAAATTATAATGGAAAATTCCACTAGAGAATTGAAGCCTAATTGCATCTTAATTTGCATAATTTTGCATATTAATTACATCTCAGATGAATAATAAATTTCAGCAGATTTTTAATTTATGCATAGACACAAAAACAAGTGGAGAAATAATTTAGAAAAAAATACCAGCAACTATTACTTAGGGCATTCAACTAATTTTGCTTAGTTTAGCAAAACAAAACTTGGTTTGTTTAATATAGCATCTTTAGGCTGATTGCTGTTTATTGCACAATATGTCAGTCTTGAAACATAGGTGCAGACATGGCTTTTCTTAATAAAAAAAAGTGGTCAATTAAAGCATGTTAAATTTGGGACTTTATATTTTGATAAAACTGCCTTGGGGATAACATTGTTTAGTTGGAAGTTATCTTTAATTGTGATACATTTTTATTGAGGCTTAATTTCTGCTGCAGTTATTTAAATGCAAGGGATTACAAAAAATAGAATGTAAAACTATCATGGTGAGGGAGATCACTAATAAAACATGTCAAATGCTTTCTAATTTCAAGTCTAGGAAGTCACCCAAGATTGTTTTTGGTAATTTTGCATGAACAATTCAGAGGGAGAAATTCCATACACTTTTGTTTTGCAGAGAATAACAATTTATAGGAATGGCTTTTAGAGATGATTAGTATTTTCTAATTGTTTTCTTTGTTTTTCCTTGCCTGCATGATTCACAGGAATCATTTCTGAGAGCTAGAGACTTTGGTTTGAAATTTCGTCACCTTTGCTCTGGATTTATCAAATAAACGGCTTTATTTCTATGAGATAATTCACGCATTTTAGTTACATCGCTGGATGTGGGTTGATAGTCATAAGAAAACCCCAACTTGGGGGTCCTCAAATGACAGCAGGTAACTGAAAATCCATTTCATCCAACTCGCGCCTAAACCCAAGCCTATGGCTTTCTACCTGCTGCCACTGTGAAAGGAGGGGGAACCCTTAGCTTTACTTTGCCTCCACTAAGTCTAATACTGTGATCATTTGCCAAATTATACAAAAGAAGAGGATGACAACGTCCCAATAAATCAGGAAACTGTCAAGATTCATAATCTCAGCCGTCATCTGGTTTCCTATAAAAGCCCTACTGGCATCCAATATTTCCCAGTTTGTTTTGCAGCTCTGCTGGTGCAGAAACTGGACCTGTGCCAGCCCGGTGCCATGCGGCCTCTAAGAGGCCATTCTATATGTCTTTTATCACATTAATCTGGATTTCACAACTGCACTGGTTTGAAGGGCTGTAAGCAAGAATTCTTTACAACATGTGTTCCCCTTCTCCGTTACCGATCACTGTTATCATTTGCTATTTAACAGACAACACTTTGAGCTAAGGGTTTGGATTTGTCTTTGTTTCCATATATTTCAATATATCCTGTGTGCATCCAAAAAAAAAAGTTTGCCCTGTTCTTAGGCAAACTATGAGCAATGGAAACGTAAAAACCGTCAGTGCTTTCTTTATTACATGCGTTTCTATTAGATACTTGACTCTGGTTTTTGGTTTCTGTGAGTCAGGCTGCAGCCCTAGCAGCACCTTTAATTATGTGAATGCTGAAGAGCTGAAATACTTCAGCTATCAAAAAATAGAACTGCATCGATGATTGCATCTGTCCCTTTACTTTTTTTTGTTCAGCCCTTTTGACCAGGTTCTTATGTGAAAGAGAAATCTGAGCTGGAGGAATTCCTCAAAGGACCCAATTCTTCCAACATTTAAACAACGGTTCCCCCTTGTGGCCATGCTGGAGTACTGCTATTTGGGAAAGTGAGGAAGTAACATTTCTTGCAACATTAAAACGGATTAACCACGAACCATACAGTATTAAGCTTTGCATATTTTATTTGGAGGGCTTCCCAGGTCTCCCGGGCCTTTCTTACCTGTTTTTCAATCAGGTACAAGGACTTCTCCTTTGAGATATAGTGTCCACATTTGAAGACAATTTTGAAAATGTGAATGAGGATGTTGGGGAAAACGCCTTTTAGGCTCTCGTGGAAGGCTTCAGACATGGAGTTAGAACTTCACTATTCACAGTATCATCTCCTGAGGAAACATTACAAGCACCGAATTAAATCTAGACTAGTCTTGTTCTTTCGGGCATTTTATCCTCAAAGTTCATCGGAGAGAGGGGGAAATCTTACACTTAACCAGTTGCTCAAAAATGGTCTTTCCAAGCACCTTTGATATAATGCTCTCAAAGATTTATTTTCAGTAACATTTCTCCAGGGGCCACCATCTTACACTCTCCAAATTACTGTGATGGAGAGCATTCTTCTAACACAGCAACTGTAAACAGCTCACAAAAGCTTTCTTTCGGTGTTAAGCTATGTGCAGAATGGCAACAGCCAAGAGATGTCCCTTAAGTAGATTTTTCTTCAGATCATGTTTAATGTAAAAGTAAAGTGGTGTTAGCAACAGAGACAAGAAGCTGCTCTTGTGGTCATTTGACCAGAAGTACCTAGGGGGGATCAAGATGGATGCGATGTCTCTTAGTATACTTCAAAATCCCGAGTAATAAAAATACCATCTTTCAATTCGACGCCAAGGATCCTTTTTAAAGAATAAAAGCATTTGTATTTGTCAGGCCATTTCCAAGCTACAATCCTTCTCATTCACCATAGAGTTTATTTATTTAGAAGTTTAACATGGGGACTGAGGTTTTGGATGGAAATGAACACTTTATGGGTGTCCTGGGGAGGGTGGTGGAAAGAGAGCTATTTGCCAAGAAGCGAGAGCATAGCGATCATATCATCACTAACACCAGGTTAGTGACTCTTCTGTTTCCAATCCCTTCCTCCCTCCCCTACCTCCACCCACTTCAGGCTCAGTCACCACGTTCCAAGTCTCTTCACTGCATTGCCAAGGCAGCAAGGCCACGCAGGCCACCTCTGCATACTTTGCTGACCAGCCTCAGTTTATGCAGAAGAGCACAGGCAGTTCATCTTTAACTTCCCACCTGCAAGATGAGTCATCTAAGAAGCTCACGTAACAAAGGGAGGTTACATGTTCAGGAAAGAGGACTAGCATCAACTTCACATTAGCTTGAATTCCAAAATGGAAAAGAATGACTTTCTTCAAATAGTGAACTTAAAAAAAATCCATGGTGGTGTTTGGCTACCTCTTCCATGCTCACCGGGGTGGGAAGGTGTCCCTGTCACTTCCTAGGGAGTTAGTGCCAAGCAGGTGCTTGTGATTGCTTTCCTAGACTTCTCTTTCTGCCTCTTGGTACATGACAGCAATACAAAAGCAAATGACCGGGGGCAGGCTCCTCCTACAAATGCACAATTATTAGCGACTTGTGGGTATGTTTTTAATCATCAACTGGTTTCTATAGGATGTGTACCCTCAAACTCTTAATCTCCCCCTGTACTTGCTTGTGCTGTGTCTATTACTGTCACTCTCTCAGGTTAGCAGGTTAAAGCAGAATAATTCCTTAAAGGCACATAGAAAATGGATTTTAGGCATGGTAGGAGGTGGAATTGATCACATTCACAGATGCTAGCAATGAGAGCATGTACCCTAGATATAGATATAGATATATATACACACACATATGCATATATGTTGAGATATTCATATATACATATATGTTGAGATACATATTCCTGGGACCCTATTCTAATTAAGACCACAACCTAGGGTTTAGCTACGGGAGACAATATGTATTTCTTACTAGTCTTACCCTTGGCCAACCCCTTCTATTTTCAGATTCTCTTCAGTGAACATGATTCCTGATTCCTAGGGCTCAGAGCCTGTGGCTATCATGGGCTTGTGGTTCTTTGGAGTTAGAAAGCTTTCTGGAAATGGTCTGTCTCCACCCGCCGGCTGTATGGAAGAGGAAACTGAGGCTCCGGGCGACAAAACAAACTGCCTTTCTGACTGCCCAGCCGATGCGTCTCCACCCCAACTACTTGACGGACAGAAGGGAAAATCATGGGGCAATTTCCACTTTTTGAAAGAGAATTGTTAGAGGTAATCTCATTATTTCATATCGCATTAAGAAAGAGAGAGGGAAGGAAGAGCAAGCTGCCAAAATCAGCAGGGCGAACTCTACGGGAAACTTGCTTTTATTCAGCTGGCCATAGTCTTGGGAGCCAGACCAGGGGCCCCCGGACAAGCCAGGACTGATCCACTCTCGGCAGAAACCATTTTGGGGGGTGAGAAATCCACCCACTAGCCTTTTTTTTCTCCCCTCTCATCTTCCAGATAAAAATGAGTGTTTAAAAACTGTGCTAAAATTTTCAAAAACACCTTAAAAAGATTCCATTACTTAAAGTGATTTGGATAATTGTGTTCAATGGTAGCCATTATTTAAAAATATAATTAGTTGCTGAACTCAGAGAAGGAGGGAGATTTCTGCAGGTGTTTCTCATTATTTGCTATGCATACAAACTATCTGCATAAATTACCATTATTATTCCAATGTATACTAGGAGACAATAAAGCATTAGCAAGCGAAGAAGAACGCTGTTGACCCGCAGACTGTGAGAGAGGCCTGGATCCGCAGTAATAGCGTGCTGGCCTTCAGAGCCATTGCTGCACATGTGCGACGCTTTCAGGATTGAAAGAAGCAATTTTTTCACCTGTAACAATATTACATATGGAACGTAACGCCATCAGAGAGATATTGAACATGGAGGAGGGGGCAGAGAGAAACAGCCAGGAAACAATGTGAAGAGGAACAGTGCCGGCTCTAATTGTTTCCAAAGCTTTACACGTGCTCTAGGTGGGTATTTTGGGAGATGTCTTTGAGTTTAAAGCCCCCATAGAATGCACAAATGGGTGTTTTTTTTAAGTATGTGGAGTCTTTCACATTTTTATTTTATGATGTTTCTAGAGTTTAACGGCAATTGGCAGCACTGTCCAACAGAACTTACTGTGATGGTGGAAACTGTCTGTACAATTCAACACCACTAGCCACATGTGGCTATTGAGCACTTAAAATATGGTCGGAGCGATGAAGAAACTGATTTTTTTTAATTCAATTTTAATAAATTTAAATAACCACATGCTGAATTGAATAGCCAAGAACAACTTAATTTCATTGAGTTGTCCCTTGTCAATAAAATAATAACTAATACCTTTTGAGTATTTACCACATACTAGGCACTGGGCTAAACATTATGTCATTTAATTGCCACAACAAATTTATGAGGTTGGTACTTTTATGGCAGAGGAGACTGAAGTCCATAAAAATTAAGTTACTTATCTTGAAGTCACCAGAGTAACATGTGAAGGCATTGGGATATAATTTAGATAGTCTGACTCCAGAATTTCCCCCATGCAACTCTTGTTAAAATGGCATCGAGAAACATGCTATTGGATTCACTCCAGTTATCCACAATGAGTCAACTTCTATAGGCATGTAAGAGGCGATCAAATGAGCAATGAATGTTATAGAAATGTGTGTCATTGGAAGAAAGATTACCCAAAGATCACTCCAGTCTTACTATTGACAATATGGAATCCCAGAAGAGCTGAGTTCAAGTATACAGTCAAGTATTAGTCAGTGGTTGGAAAGCCTAGAACCAAGGCCATTGAGATAGATAGATAGATAGATAGATATCTCCAAACAGCATGCCACATAGTAAACATGTATAAAGTGGTGAATTTGCACCCCAGGGTAATCTGATGCAGCAATGCAGCAACCAAGAAGGAAGACATGGAAGACATGTTGGGGCCTGACTGTTGGCTGGCAAAGAAATGAAAAACACTAACTTGGAAATGAAAGCAAGTTATTGACAGTTTAATGCATAATTCTGCTTTTTATTTATCATCTTTGCTTTGCATGAGGAATGTTCCACCAATATACCCCAGCCTCCTGTAGTTCAAGAATTCACAAGCCTCCTCGTGCTTAAGGCTCATCCAAGAAAGGAATGATGGATGCTAAAAGGGTGGTCAAGGAAATAAGGAAGACAGAAAGTTGGTTCAGCTTATTTATCTCTCATAGTCCAGTGGGTGTTAGTAAAAAAAAAAAAAAAAAACCCATGTAGCATCCTGCTACTCTAGACTTTGCAGTACTCCTGGAATTCATGTATTCTTTCTGGGAGTTCTACACATCTTCTGACTAGACATGTAGCTGTATAGAAGCCCTTTGGACTAGAGGGGTCCAGAACATAGAAGAAAACTTCCTTTTGTTTCTTAACTGTGTATTAGGCATTGTGCACGTCCTGGTTTGGTAAAATTACTTCCACTGAATTTCAGAGAGGTTAAGTAACTTGCCCCAAATCACATAGCTCATGAGTAAAAAGCTAGGATTTCGTTTCTGATCTACTGAGATTTGAGAATTGGCCCTCTTTTTATTACTCAGACTTGCTCCTCACTACCACACAATAAGGTCTGTGCCACTGGCTTTCATTCTGAATTTAATAGTCTCATTTTTTATGTTTGATGCAACCAGAGTTTCAAAGACACACACTAACTCATCAGACCTGCATAATGCTTGCTGATTCTGTTCCTTTCAATTGAACGAGACACCACCCTCTCTATCCCTACCCCCTGCCTTCTGCCATCTCCCACAACTTTCCAAATTTCTCACTTTTCACAGTGATTTTACTGCTCATCTGCCCAAATTTCCTCTGAGGAACAGAGTTAATTACCCCTTTATTTAGGTCCCACAGTCATTCTTCTGTTTTTTTTGCACCCAGTGCCCAGTATTACAGTTATTTGTTTAGGTGCCCATGTCCTCCCCTCTGCTACTCAGAGGTGGGTTCTAACCCTGATCCTTTTGGCATCTTCAGTCATGAAGGAAGTGCCTACACACAGTAGGTGCTGAAATATGTGTTGAATTGAATCAAGCAGCAAATTTACACAAACTCTAGCCAAATACTAATTAAACCAAGATATGCAGCATTTTCACCTTGACAATATTATTCAGTGAGCTAGACATAACAATGACATTTTCACAGTTTTATTTAAATATTACTCTTAGAACTGTTTGCGTTTGATTCTCCTTCTCCACCAGACTGTGAGCCCCTTTAAGGGAGTATCTTATTTATATCAGTATAGCACATACATTAAGAACACAGACTGGAGCCAGACAGCCTAATGGGTCCCAAGTTCCCCCTCCTCCTTACTAGCTTTGTGATTGAATTGTACCTGAGTTGTAA
Organism: Myotis brandtii; assembly: GCF_000412655.1. Taxonomy (NCBI): domain Eukaryota; kingdom Metazoa; phylum Chordata; class Mammalia; order Chiroptera; family Vespertilionidae; genus Myotis; species Myotis brandtii. The sequence goes on from NW_005356674.1 coordinate 10,086,802, forward strand.
TTTATAAAGGTGACTGAGTGATGACAGGGAGAGGTTGCTGGCATTGAAAAAAACAAGAGGTGTGGCACACCACTCGGGGCCGCAGGAGGAAGGGCCAAGTTCAGGCAGGAGGCAGATGAGGAGTGAGAGGAAAACCTAAATCTGCCTTGAGAAAGGCTGCAAGGCAGGGCAGAATAAAGTTTAGAATTGAGTGATTTGAATAATTTCAGCAGGTTTGGAGCTATCAGGATGGTCTCTAGTTGTCTGGTACCTGGCCCTACCATTATTTAGGGCAAGGGAAATATTGGCTTGACGTGTGAGAGGTAGATAAAAGGGATAGTTGGGAGGAAAGACTCAGGGTTGGTTTGCATTTACAAGTCATGCTCCGGTCTGAGCCCTTTGCCATCTCTGAGAATTGGCTAGCCCTAGTAGAGGCAGGCTTTTCCCAGACAGCAAAGGTTTTAAGATGTTAAAACATTATAGAAAATAAAAAAAAACATGAACAATACAATGACTTTGACAAGTTGCTCAACCTCTTTGTCTCATGTTCCTCACCTGAAAGATGGGGATAATAATAATTACAACATCGCATAGGGCTGTAGTGAGAATTATGTGAATAAATATGTAAATCATACAGAACAGTATGTGACATAGGAAATATGATATAAAAATTAGCAATACTATTTGTCACTATAACACCTCTCACAATGACTCCCACTAAGTAGGAGATGCTTGGAAAGAAATGAATGAATGAATGCATGAATGAGTGAAGAAGTTCCCATGATTATGCATCTTAATGTTAAGCAACCAATATTTTCAATTTCTTAGAGACAAAAAAATGAATCCATGGGTAAAATTGGCACTGGAGTGGAAAGATGAATCAAATCTAGAGAAGGAATAAGATTCCCAGCAAGTAAGTACAGGCTTTGCTGCCGTTTTCCTATAATGCTTCTTTTAGTTCATCTATCTCTGTCTCAATATTTAAGGCAGGCATTTGTCTTTCAGGTTTCTTTTGGCATCAGTGCAGTCATCAAATGAAACATAATTTCCCCCATCCATAACCCGGTGAAGTTTAGTTGGACTCGGTACCACTACTCCTGCTCCCAATTTAAAAAAAGAAAATTTGCATCTTCAGACATCAGCAGCATGATACAACCTAAGAAATAAGTGTGCATTAGGACTCTAAATAGACTTTTCCTTTATTATCTGTATATAGCATCTATCTAATGGAAAACGAAGCAACAGCATCCATCTCTTTCTACTGCCATTAAAATTCAATAGAATCCAATGAACTCTCCTTGTTACAAACATAGGAGCTAGTACCATGCTCTACTCTTAATGAACCTGGCATCTTGGGTGCATAAGATGTTTAGAGTAAGAGAACTGGATGACATTTCATCTACCCCCTAAATTTCCCAAAAGGAAAACAGTCCAATGCCCCATCTGCCATCTTTTAACAATTACGGAAAAAGGATTCATTTCTATGCATTCAAGACACTGAGAATAATGTCTTGTTTTCTTAAATCACCATTGTGGCCCGATCAATGCAGATATTTACTGGTTTTGATACAAGATGCTTACTTCAGTGAACAATGAGGCTTGAAAATGTCCATCAAATGTATGCTTGATGCCTAAAGCTTGGATGAAATAATCCATATTATAAGATGGACTAGAGGCCTGGTGCACGAAATTCGTGCATGGGGGGGTGGGCTGTGGCGGGGAAGGTACGTCCCTCAGCCCAGCCTGCACCCTCTCCAATCTGGGATCCCTCAAGGGATGTCCGACTGCCTGTTTAGGGATGTCTGACTGCCCGGAGTGGGATTGGGCCTAAATGGGCAGACATCCCTCTCACAATTCAGGACTGCTGGCTCCCAACCGTTCGCTAGCCTGCCTGCCTGCCTGATTGCCCCTAACCACTTCTGTCTGCCAGCCTGATCATCCCCTAACCACTCCCCTGCCAGCATGATAGACACCTAACTGCTCCCCTGCTGGCCCTATTGCCCCCAACTGCCCTCCCCTGCAGGCCTGGTCACCTCTAACTGTCCTCCTCTGCTGGCCTGGTCCCCCCCCAACTGCCCTCCCCTGCTGGCCTGGTTGCCCCCAACTGCCCTCCCCCTGCTGGCCTGGTCCCTCCACCTGCTGGCCTGGTTGCCCCAAACTGCCCCCCCCCCTGCAGGTCTGGTCCTCTCTTGCTGCCCTCCAATGCAGGCCTGGTTGCCCCCAACTGCCTTCTCCTGCTGGCCTGGTCCCCCCCAACTGCCCTCCCCTGCTGGCCTTATCTTCCCCAACTGCCCTCCCCTGATGGCCATCTTGTGGTGACCATCTTGTGTCCACATGGGGGCAGCCATCTTTGACCACACGGGGTGGCTATCTTGTGTGTTGGAGTGATGGTCAAATTTGCATATTACTCTTTTATTAGATAGGATAAGTAACTTCTCCTCTTATTCATAGGAGTAAGTAGCTGCATTGGAATGGGCTTTGCATGGAGACTTTGGAGGACTAGATTTGCCAACCTTTAGCTATGAGACTGAGTAAATTATTTAAACACTAGAGGCCCAGTGCACAAATTCGTGCAACTTCTTCTCTTATTCATAGGTATAAGTAGCTGCATTGGAATGGGCTTTGCATGGTGACTTTGGAGGACTAGATTTGCCAACCTCTAGCTATGAGACTGAGTAAATTTTTAAACACTACAGGCCTGGTGCACAAATTCGTGCACCATTGGGGTCCCTTTCCCTGGCCTGCAGGGTCAGGCCCAAACTGGCTCTCTGACATCCCCCAAGGGGTCCCAGATTGCAAGAGGGTGCAGGCCAGGCAAGGGACCCCACTGGTGCACGATCAGGGCCAGGGAGGGACGCGGGAGGTTGGCCAGCCAGGGAGGGACCATGGGAGAGCTCCAAGGCATGTTCAGCCCATCTTGCTCAGTCCCAATTGGCCGGACCCCAGCAGCAAGCTAACCTACTGGTTGGAACATCTGCCCCCCGTGGTCAGTGCACGTCATAGCGAGCAGTTGAGCGGCCTTAGCATATCATTAGCATATTACACTTTGATTGGTTGAACAGACAACTGGACGACCGGACACTTAGCATATTAGGCTTTTATTATATAGGATTCAGAGTCTTTATTTTCTTATCTGTAAATTGAGGACATTAAACCAGGTGTTTGAGATCTAGCATTTCCTGGTTTGATTAGAGAGTTTATACTCAAACTTTATGGTACTAATTACCTACAGGTCAGTTTAGTAAGTCTGACTATCAACCCATTTCACACAGACCTGATGTGGAGTTAAGCAGACAACATGATAATTTCATAAATATACTATTTATACATTTATCTTTATAAATTTTTGGAGGCTATTTCCTATAACAAGAGGGCCAATTAAAAAATGAGTTGAGTTATAGTTCTTTATATAGCATTCATTTTTTTACACTCTTGAAGTAGAAAACGTTAGCTACTTAATTAGTCAGTCTCGTAATTTAGTTTGTAAACTCAGGGACCATATCTAGGTTTTACATAATATTGATTACATGATCAGGGCTCATTAAAGGATAATAATTTAAAAATCACTTTTAAGTGTTAGCTTTCTCTAGCTAATTTCCTTTCCATATGAATGCTTCATATTTTAATATATCACCCCTTTCTCCCCATTTATTTATTTATTATCTTTGCTCTAGAAAAACCAGTGAGAATTCATCTAGAATGATGACAAAATTAATGGAAATTTAAATGAAAGTGTAATCTTATTGGCATTTCATTTTTGATGACATAATAATAGGCTTATATAGCACCTTTCATCTATGGACCTCTAAGCACTTTACAAACATTAGTTAATTCGTACAACAATCCTGTGAGGTTGGCAATTATAATCAGCCCCATTATGTAAATCAGGGAAGTGCAACACTGGGAGGTTAAGTTCCTCAGGCAGAGCCAGCATCAGACCACAAGCTTTCCCACGCTGAGCATCACACACCCAAAAAAGACTTGTGGGAGGCCTACCATTTTCATTGGTTGCCACGAAAAGACCTCTTTTTCAAAGTCCCAAAGTGATGTCTAATTTTGTCACCTTCTCTGTGTTCCCCAGCGGATGGATGTGCAGGAACCAGAAAGGTAGGGTGAGGCAGAGGGGAACTTGCCGTGAAATGTGAACAGAACTGGGGTTGTCATGAATTTCCCACCATTAAGGCTCCAGCCAGAAGACTCTGTAAGACTCCATCTATTGATCAGAAAGACTTGATGGAAAAACATATTATCCCAACTACTCATGTGAATAGCAGAAAAGAATAATCGCAGAAAAGTTTTATCGCTTACTGGTTGAAGGGCCTTGTAGTGAGTGCTTCATGTATGTTACCTCATTTAATCCTCCTAATAACCTGAGGGTGTGTTAGCCATTGCTGTGTAACAAAGCACGCTAAAACTCAGTGACTTCAAATAATGTTCTCACTCACATAGCTGAGGGTCACCTGGGGGTTGGTGGTATAGGCTGGTCTTGGCTCCAACCTACAGGTCAAGCCCAGGTTTGCTCCATGAAACTCACCTCCTCCATAGACAGTAGGACAGTTAAAGCATGTTTTTCTCATGACAAACATATTTTCAACTGTTACTGCATCATATCTACCGATATCCCATCAGTCTATGCAAATTATGTGGCCAAGGTCAAAGCCAAAAGGTGAAGTACCCTCTGCCCAGCATGAGGTCAGTCAAGTTGCAAAGCCAAACCCACCATCAGTGGGGTAGAAAAGTTTATGACACCCGTAAGGTGGTGAAAAAAGTGTAATTTTGAATAATAATATAACCTATCATTGTAGGTTCTTGTTCCCATTTTGCAGACAAGAAAGTAGGCTGCAGGCAGGAAAAGGTTTGGAGTTTGAGTTTCTGTATTTCTCCCACCCCCTGCTCCCACTGCTCTTTCTCTTTAAGCACCGAACATATTAAAGGCTGCTTTCTCATCCCTCAGATCATTCACTCAGAAGCGATCCAGACCCACCTTCTACTCTTCACTGGAGACTGATGATGATGGAAATTACAGGGCCATGGACCTCTCTCCATTCTGGTTACGGCTTAAGCAAAGGCTAAATAGCCCTTTTTGGTTCTGTGCCTACAGTTCCTCATGGGACCAAGAAGCACTGAGCCCGCCTCATCTCTTCATCACTAGTGCATTTAAGCCATTAAACCATCCTGCTGCATTTCAAAGAACGATGCAGACAATTCACAGAAAGCACCCTTTAGCTTTTGGATGTATGAATTAATCATTTCAGCTTAACTAGATCCAGAGTTCACCTAAGGTCTCTGACCTCCTCGAGATAAATATTAAACGTGTCAGACTCACTCAGTAGAAGCCATGCAAATTACCAACAGTCCCTGGGTCAAGGATCTAAGAAGAGATAAGAAGTTCATATAAATCAGATCATGAGGTCAGGCAAGAATTTTATTACTGGTGTGAATACTGCGCATCGTCCAACACCAGCAGGGACACCAGGAAGTGAGAGATGGGCTGAATCAAATCCTGTAATTTTGCTGGCTGCTCTATGTTTCAACTCTATTTTCAGGCTACAAAATCATGAGCATAGGAAAAGGGAAAGATTTGCAACTTCATTAGTGTATTTTTATTGGTCTAAAAGGCACTAATAATATGTAATATCTGTGGAGCTATGAGGTGGCTAGAAGCTGCAACAGTCCAATGTTTGCTTTGCAGAGGGCGAGGATTCCCTGGCAGGACTACGGGAGCAGCTGCAGGAGGAAAGAGAGAGGCAGAGGTACAGTGCCCTTGGCCTCCCCTCACTCCACTGGAGCAGCTGCATTTTTATCTGCTTTATCAATTGAAGTCCATTATGATTACATTTGAATAAAAGCATTCTGCTGCTTAAAACGTGGCTGAAAACCATTGGTTTGGATGATGTCTTTCTCTGCTATCATATCTGTTTTCTATGCCCAACTACAGTGTTTCTCTTGAACGTGGCCTTAACATTTATTTATTCAAGTTTTGGCTCTTTATGTCTCAGCAAAGAACGGAACTATCTTTGACATGGTTTGCCTTCTTTTTTTTTCCAAAACATGTCCCATTTTATTTTGATGGCTTGAAATCTTTTTGTTCTCTTCTCCTTCTGTTCAAGCCTCAAAATTGCTATTTTACTCCTAGCCTAGGGACAGGCATGTTGGATGCCATTTCAAATAAACAGTCTAACTGGAGATTGGAGAGGAAAACACTGCGATCTCTCAAGTCTAGGAATGGTTGTGTTTCACTTAACTTATGCAAAGCCTTCTGTGTCTCACGCCCCCTCGCGTTTCCTTTGGAGGCCTGACCGCTACCTTTCAGGAGAGGGGAGTTTCCTGCAGTGCATGGAAAGATCAGCATAACCCAACGGGCTTTGTCCAATCACTTCCACTTCGCATCTCTTTTTCCTAAGTGTCATGTATGGAGCGGAGAGACTGCAGACACATGCAGGCTATTCCCTGAGAATCAAGTTGCTCTGTATTTATATGTGCCCACGGGACCTCTCGGACAGGTACAAAGGCCCTTCATTGAGAAGAATGCAGCTTCCTCTTTTAACACAATATTCCAAGCTGCCCTTTTCCTTACCAAACTGAGTACTGCCTCACATGAAACCATTCCCCAGTTCTTGGCTCTTGGAACTGTGCCGTCAGTGTAGCAGAGAAGGAAAAAACAAATTTAATCTTCGGTGATAGCCAGTAACTTCTGGTGTCAATTATGTTGAAATCGAATTCATGATCCTTCTTGGTCACATTTGAGGGTTGTTAAAGAAAACAAGTTGGAATAGTCATTATGACCCTTAAACAGTGGGACTATATTGACCTCTATTAAATAAAACATAGTTACCTTCCTTGTGACACAGAGATATGCCTAGCTGAGGTCCTACTGACATTTTAAGTTCTTCCTCCAGCACCTAGTATGGATTTACATGCAAATCCTGATTCTGCAAAATGCTAGTTACTCAACAACTTGTAGTAGGTGCTGTCAGAGCCCATAGGTGCTCCATGCATGTAGGGCCAGCTGCTAGCCCCTGAAAATCCTTGTCTAAAGGCTCTCCCTAGTGGCCAGATACATGTGCAGAAGTATGATAGGCTGAAAGCACGGAGCATGAAAGCCCTTTCGGGGAACAGCCCAAACCCATGACTGGTAGGAGTCTGAGTGTAAATATTCCAGGTCCATCAATGTTTAGGTGGGATAACTCTGAGGGACATTGTTCTACCCTGGCTTCCAGAGTCCTCCTGTGGGGTGAATCTCAAATTGTCCTCAGTGGTAGCTGACATAACATATCATTTTTGTTTTCTTCCCTTCCCTGACTCATTTCCCAAATGTCTTACTGGAATCTTCAGGAACTACCTCCCAAATAAACTACTTGCACTCAGATCCTTGTCTTGTCTCAAGATTTGTTTCTGGAGTAATCCAAACTAAGATACCATTTTACACCTTAACTCCATCATTACTAACAGGGGAGAAAGTTTTTCATAATAAAATCTTTTTCAGTGTGCTCTTTATATATTTTAGGGTATTTATGGTTAGACACAAATGGCATTTAATAGTGCCTGATCAGCACAAAGTATAGTGTTGACCACGGAGAGACAATTTCCATGCACCTCCAGATCTTCTACAGTATTTATGTAGAATTCTGCCAGAGCCCTCTTTCCAAAAGGCAAGCCAATGCTCTCTCATGTTGAAACCTGTCTGCATATTTTACTGGCCACCTTTCTGTCAGTCAGTTCAGGCTGCTATCTCAGAATACCATAAACTGGGTGCCTTATAAAAAAAAACCAGAAAATTTATTTCTCACAGATCTGGTTGCTGGAAGTCTGAGATCAGGGTGCCAGCATGACCAGGTCCTGCTGAAGGCCCTTTTCTCACTACAGGCAGCTTTTTCTTCTCATTGTATCTCACATGGTGGAGAGAGGAAGAGAGAACTCCTTGTGGTCCCTTCTATAAGGCCACTAATCCCATTCATGAGGGCTCCACCCTCATGACCTAATCATTTCCCAAAGGCCCACCTTCTATTATCATCACATTGGAGGTTAATATTCACCATATAAGTTGGGGGTTGGCAGTGCAAATATTTAGTCCATCATACTTTCCATCCCTGGAAGATAGATTGTAGTGTTAGAACAGTGAGAGCTTGTTGTGTTGTTGCAAACCAAGGATAAGGGGAGAGGACCGATGTAGCCCTTACTTACACTGATGTCTGATCCCTAAGTTTATGTTGTTTTCTCTTTTATGCTTTCATTTCATCTTTTTCATTCCTAGTTCCTCAGAACACTTGTTATACCTAACAGAGTTGTATACTGGTGTCCTAGACAATAAGGTGAACAACCAATTTAGATTTGCTCAGGATTTCTCCAATTTTTAGCCCAGAAAACCCATATCCCAGGCAAACAAGGATCGTTAGTTACCCTGCTTGAAGAATGATGGCAAGAGGGTTGGGTCTGTGAGGAAGAGTGGTAATTAGATGGTGAGAGATGATGGAATGGAGCTCAGAGCAGTTTTCCAACCAGAAAGTGACAGACACTGAGAGAATAAAGGTACTTTCCTGAGTATCCTAAGAGATGCAGGTCAGGTCATTAGATGCCCCCGGTGACAGGGAAGACAAACAGATGATTTGAATGGTAGAGAAAAGTGTAACTGCAGAAGACTGAGAAACAGAGATCCCAGTGTTTCTAGTTTTAAACCATTTTTATAAGTTTTGTAAGTGCTGCTAAGAAACACGGAGTTCACTGAGCACATGTGTCTAGATGTATCTAGAAAGGTCTCCCTGGGGACATGAGTCCACACTCATATTAAATTTGAGATCTTCCATGCAGATTCATTCTCTAAGATCACTGACATAAAGTAGTGCCTTCTAATGAGTACGATTTATAGTGACTTTTAGTGACTCCAAAAAGGACTTGGAAACCAGTGTTAGCATTATTATAATTCTGATTTTAGCTACTTAGAGCAATTTTTTACAGGCTTTTTCTCTTCCTAGGCAACTGCTCTATCCTCAAAATGTGCCAGACTTGAAATCTCTTTGCTTCATTTCTACCCTAAGGATGAAATTTTCCCATAAACCAATTTTGCATAATGTACTAGTATCATCTAATTAGAGAGTTTATCTTCCCAGATAAAGTCACCCAACACAAAGGAGTGGTGATAACACTGGATCATTTTAGCCCTCCATGTAAAGTGTTGGCTCGTATAGTTTTGCCTACACAAATCACAAGGTCTCTCCAGAATAAAGCCAGATTTCAGAATAAACAAGAAAAAAGTTATCTTTAACCATGTGTGGCACCTTCCTCAAAGCCCCACTGAACCCTGATACCTGGGTAGCTTGTCCAGGCAGGAAAATAGAGCATGCAGCTTTTTCAAAGATAAAGAATGCAACTTTCTCCAGCTTGTCAATAAAGCTCAGTGTTACCGGCATCATATTTCTGTTAATGGGCTGTGACCATGTACTTGCTGTTTCTGCTTACAAATGATATCATTGCTGCTTCCTAGGTCAAAAGACCACTAATAGAGCTTCTCTACCTAAAGAGAGCACCCACAGGTATTCTTGAAACTCATTTTAAGAATAAGGCCGTGGGAAACACAGGCTGCAACGAAGACTCTATAAGGCAGATGCTTGTTCTTCAGTAAAAATCCTCATACATTCTAAACGGAATAAATCCAACCTAGATTATAAATATTAGATCATGCCATATGATTTCACTTATATGTGAAATCTAATGAACAAAATAAACTAACAAACACAATAGAAACAGACTCATAGATACAGAGGACAGACTGACAGCTGTCAGAGGGGAAGGGGTTAGGGAGCTGGGTGAAAAGGGTAAAGGGATTAAGCAAAGAGAAAAAGAAAAGCTTATAGACAGACGACAGTATGATGGTTACCTGAGGGACAGGGGAGTGGGGGAAGGTAGGAGAGTGTAAAGCGAGATAAATGGTGACAGAAGGAGACTTGGTTTGGGGTGCGAATACACAATACAATATTCAGATGATGTATTATAGAATTGTACCCCTAAACCTTACATTTGAGTAACCAATGTTACTCCAATAAATTTAATTTCTTTTTTAAAAAATTAAAATAAAAGAAGAAGAAAGTCTGGTGGTTGCCTAGGAGGTGATGAACAAGAGCCATTTGGTGAAAGTTCTTTGTCATTATTCAATGGCTTCATGGCCTGTGGATAGATCATTACCTACATAGTTGTCACATCAGCTAATGTCAATGTGTGTGTGTGTGTGTGTGTGTGTGTGTCCCAGTGCTGGAAGGCCAAGAAGAGACTGGATAGGGCCCAGAGAAAGAAATCATGGAGCAAACTACTTTGACTTCATTCTGTTTGGAATTTTAAAGGTCAAAAGCATTCTCAATGGTTATACAGCCTCCTGAGCTAAGAATAAAGCCTTGGAATTTGGTTCCAAACACGATCATTATGTATGAATGATACACCTTCTTATCCCCCAAGTCTCAGAAGCTGAAAGGAATGTGCGAAGTCAAGTACAAACCATGGTTTCCCGGAGAATTCTTTTCAGCCAAAAGTCAGTTATTCTCATAACGTGTTTTCCTGTGCTGAGTGGTATTTTACTGTATAAGTTGTCTGAGCAGTACACAGTGGATTGCCACCAGCCTCCAGAGCTGTACGCAAAGAAAATGAACGCTTCTGTATCTTGGTGGCTTATCAGGAAACATGGAAGAATTAATGTATTTATTCTTCCTTTTGAGATTAAATGTAATTGCTTTAAAAAGATAATCATGGTATTGTTTGAATTGTATGCATTTCTTATGAAGCACTAATACATTTTCCTGTAGCCTGACACAGTGTATGGTCTCTTATCCTCATTTCCCTGTGGATAAATACTTTGTTAATTAATAAAGTATTATATGAGCACTTAGTGTCTGCATTTAACAGTGCAAGGATTTCATTCAGATTATGTTAATAGATTGTTCGCATTATTTCTTGCATTAATTACAACTTCTTTCTGTGGTTTCATCATAAGAGCATTGTCTCTGTGAATACAGGGGGCTTTTTGGATTACATTCTTGTTTGACTGCTAAAGTAATGCACATAAAATATTATTATATTGAAAATGACTCGCTAGAACTTGGATCAAAAGAAAGAAACAGACATTCAATTATTTCAACATCTTAGAGGCGACACAATTAGAGTCCGCCCTAGTTGAATTAAAATCAAGCAATTAGGGAATTTCTCTAGAACCCACAGTATCTTAATAACAAATTCATGAAATGGGTATTCCCCATCATGATACTTTAGGCATAATTATGAAAAAAATAAAAGGTTTCCTCCTAGTAATTGATAAATGTGGGATGCAGAGGAAGCATTTCATTCATACCAGTGGAGTGGGTATGAATCTTAGGCCACAGGTGTGCAGGAAATTTTACTTGATTCTCCACGAATCAACTTAGTTCTGACTTATCCTGCTGGTCTGCTGGGAACTTGAATCACAGTTATTACATGACATGTCCTTCCCCACTCACCTGAGCCCAGTGCTATACAAAAGTTCTGGAGTTTTAGGTAACTTCTAGAGACGAGGAAGCTGCTAGGTCATCAGTCATCAGTCTATCCTGGTTACCACTGAGCATTATGGGCCTAGTTCTCAGGGTCCCTTTGGGTCTGTCTGACTGTGCTCTGTGCTCAAGCAAGGTGGCATATTTTGGAAGGCTGGGAATGACTGTGCCCACTCCAGCAAAGCGCTTCCCCAGCCATACAGGAAAATCCCCTCATCGGTCTACACATGGAGCACCACCACAAGAAATAGGGCATTGCCACCCTCCGATTCTCTGCCTGCACCTCTTTTTCTTTTCTAGGAAATAGTTCCTGCCTCATACCTCTTGCTCTAACGGCCCTCCTTGCTCTCAGAAGTCATCTCAGCATTACCATTTCAGACTTTTCCATGTCAGGGAGAATAGTTTCAGGGAACTGAAGGTTTCTTCCAGGCTTAGAAGTCTATTTGCAAAAGAATTGGTTACGTGCTTAGAATACAGGTGAGAGGAATAGACAGGGCAAACAATATTACCTTGGAATATGAATATATCCTACAATATCAACTGTTTTCCAAAGAAATGGAATTTTATTTTTAATAAATTAAACTTTATAAAACACAGTTCAGTTGTCATTATTTCATGTCAAAGGAGAAATTATTTAGAAAAATTAAATTAACTAGTTTGAATACAAAGGCCCAAATTTGATGTTCTAGGGGACAATGTGAGAAAGCATTAACAGTTGATGTTTTATCTGATTGTATTTGTTTATAAAAATATTTAGGTTCTTTTCTTTTTATTTCTTAGATATCCCTATGAAGCATAACTCTTGAAATTAAGATGCATATTTTTTTCCTCCCTTTTTATGCCCACCCGCATTGTCATCCTCACCTCTCAAGTTCTTCTGTTCCAACCCCTTCAAGATACACTCCGCACCATATGCGTCTCTCTCACTATGACCACCTCTTGTTCTTTGTGTCTAGACTTCTCCCATATCTAGGGTAGTAGATTTAGCGAATAAAAATACAGAACAGTCAATTAACTTTGAATTTCTGAAAAGAATAAAGAATTATTTAGTATAAGTATGCCCCATGCAATATTTGGGACATATCTATACTAAAAATGTCTTGTTTTTCTGAATTTCAAAGTTAGCTAAGTGTTCTTTTACTTAGCAACCCTAGTCAAATCCCCAGGTTAAGATCTTTCTCCCCCAACTTCTCCCACCTTCTCTCACAGAAGACTGCTCCATTTAAAAAGCCATGGTCACAAATGTGGAAGAATCTTCAAAGGAAGCCGCTGTTGTGTGAATACCCCCAAACTCTAATGACTTTCTCGACCTGTGCGCCCAGACCCTGAGCTGTCTGAGAAGCAGGACACTGGCCTCCAGAGGCTCAAATCTAACAGCTTCAGGATTCCACATTTAGGGCAGAAATAAAGAGTCAAGATAAAAGTTAATTTTAGGTTGGAAGACAGTTTGTGCCACATTTTTAAAAAACACTTTATAAAACACCGTTCAGTTGTCATTATTTCAGTGTAGAATAATCAGGCACTCTGAATTCATGAAATAAACTTGAAAATGATTTTACAGTGCAGTTGAAATGAAAGAAGTTTTGGGGTGTGTGTTTTTTTTCAACTTGATAATAGATTTAGGAAAGTAGGCTTATTCCTTCAATAGTTCCCTTTAGAAATCATCCATTTGGAATATGAAGACTCTTATTATAACGAGAGGTGTGGCTGGGGATGCAAAGGCCATTGAACTTGGCAATTGTGCTTTGTCAAGCATTTAATGTAGTCAAGCAAAGGTAGAGTAGCAAGGATTGTTCCTACAGGAAAACAGATTTAAACTTATAGGCTAAGCTTTACAAAATAAGAGGGCAAGGGCAAGAAAAGTAGAGGCTTTTATTTCCAGGCAAAATAAGAGCTGTATGGGATATGGTCCTTCTGGTTCAATAAAGTCTCCAAGATGCTTTCAAGTTGAACACGTTTCTGAGCCTTGCAAGGGTATTTCATAAATGGTTTTTCTTAAGTTGTTGCTTATTAAATCAAATCGGAATCTGGCAAAGGAACAGCATGGGCCAGGGGAAAGCCAGTAGATGATGCATTAATGCAGCCTTGAAAATAATTTTCAAGTCTTACTCAGCAACAAAATTTGGTTACACTGTGTTTCATATGGAATGATTTCATTCCACTGTTTTCCTGATCAGCCCATCTTCTACAATAGCCATTTACATCAAGCATTAAGGTTATCAAAAAGGTATTTCTTATTATAATTAATTCTAAGGGATAGGAGAATACCACCTTCTTTAGCAAACAGAACTGAGGAACGCTGACATTCAACCATTTTTAATACAGAAAAACATTATACAGAAAAAGAAATGGCTGTGGATTAAGGCAGATCTATGTTTAAAACCCATCCCTGGCACTGACTAGCTTTGTGACTTGGGTAGGTCCATTAACCTCTCTGAGTCTCTTGCCTTCATTGTAATATGCAATAATAATGTCCCGCATACATGCCAGTTGTAAGAATTAAAAATCATATGTGTAAAGTGCTTCACACATAATAATACCTACCATTTAATGAGGTTTATTAAGATACCCCAAGGCTCATAAAAAAGAATTGCTAAGACCTCTTGAGTGACATTTCTCAAAATGTGTTGGGAAAACATTAGTCCTTTTTAGTCTTATAAAGGGATTCTACTATCAAGTAAGTGTGGGGAATGTGTTGTTCTATAGGCACCTATTAGAAATTGTCAAACTCATTCATTTTTTAAAGACTCTAAGAAACCCTGCAACTAAGAAATATGATTTTTTTTGTTTAACGCTGAGTTTTCCAAGATTAAGAATCTAGTAACCTTTCATTTGGCAGTGACAGAAATTCCAGTCTTGGGAAAATCTTGCTTCTTTCATCAAAAGAAAAGAAGGTAGTTTATTGATAATTTGTTCAGTGGAGGACACATTTCCACTTGTGTTTATTTCAACATTGTTACCTCTCTTTTTCGCCAATTTTTTTAACATCCAGTTTCAATTCATGAAAAGAAATTTGGAGGAAATGTCATTTTTTAAAAATGTACCAATTCATTTTCTTTCCGAGGGACTTTCCTTGAACAACTATTAAGTTTAAAACTATTAAGGGACCAAGAAAATGCACGGATCCTTTACCTTATGAATAAATTTCCCAGAATCTGTGGATACAGATCCTGAATTGCCTGCACTCACACACTTCAAGCCTTTCTCCTCAGCTCATCCTCTATCTGCTTCTGCCCTCGCTCACTGCTCTCTCCACCTAGGTCATCACTTCATCATCCTGATATAAATATAATACACTCGTCTGTTTGTTTTGTCCTCAAACTTTAACTCTTCCACACCTAGGACCCCCATTCCCATGAGCACTTGTCTATAAACAGCATTTCCATAAACAGCTGTACAGAATGTTGATAAACCAGGCCATTTCCCCACCTGGGTTCTACATTCCCACATCTGCTTGACTCTCCTGCCTCCTAGGTTCTCCCAACAGAAATATTCTCACCTGATCTATCCCAATTTCAAAAGTTAGCTCCAGATACTTTTTAATAACCCAGAACCAAGTTGATAACCAGGAAATCAAGAGTTGTTGGTAATACATAGATAGGGTATCAGCAGTGATTGTTACATGGATGGTAGAGATGACTTGGTATTCAAGACAATGACATCTACTAGCAGATTAATTAGACTCATGTAATGTTGGGGGTCTTTGGGAGAAGTAGTCTATTGGTAATAATCCAGAAGCTGCCAATTTTCTCCCATCGAGCTTTTTTGAGCGTTTTCATACCTGGCTATTGTGCAATGAGCCCAGAGATCAACAGCTCCGATCCCACAGGCCTTGTAGAATGTGCCAGTGTGAGAGGCAGCCAGAGCATTCATCCCACAATCTCGCTTTCTAGAACACCGAGCCATCAAACAGCCTGCTGGGTTGGCAGGGGCTGCCTCGGTGATGTCCAAGACCAGGGCCATGGCAGGGAAAGGGCTGAGGTGTTTTGGCAGCAGGGATGGAGAATGGCTTCTCAGCACCTGCCCACAGTATGCTTGCTTCCAGGTGCTATGACAAACACCTTGGCTTTTTTATGACTCTGAAATTATTCCTCAGCCCAACATAAGACCATAAACAAAGAGGAATATGGATGAGCTCCCCGAATAGTGAAACATAAGACCCCTATTTGAGCAGAATGCAATCTACCTACTCATAATCAATCTCCGGTCGTGTGTTTTTTATGTTGTTGACTTCATGCATATAAAAACTCATTGTAATAAAATTTAAGTGTAGGTGTTCCATCAAGTTTCAACTTCCCAGGGCAGGAGGCTTTTGAATAAAATGTCTAATGATAACAGCTAACACACACAGCGTGTACTTTCCCAGTACAAGCACTATTATTCTAAATAACTCACTATTTTAATCCTCACAACAATCCTATGAAGTAGATACTGTTATTATTCCCATTTAAGAGATTAGAAGTGAAGTTAAAGAACTCAAAATATAAGGATGAAGCACTGTGGTTGATGGTGGGCAGTTACAGAACCAATAGTCCTATTGCTGTGAGGAGGCAGTAGGTACGAAAAAAGGACTTGAGGTTGACAAGAGGAGACCTTTGACATCATGACTTCCTGAATGATAATTGGAAGAAAGTCATTGTACTCACATTTGGCCTCAGTTTCCCTATCTGTAACATAAACTTACACTCATCTTTTCCCAGAGTATTTAAAAACCTCATGGAAATTCATGACTATTGTGAATGACACGGGAGCTACTATTAATAAGTAACTGAAAGCTATAGAAATGTAACAGCCAGGGTTTGAGCAATGATTATACCCAATTCCTTGTACAGCGTTTTGTCTCCTGCAACTAGAATTAGGAAATGACTTAGAGTGCTTTTTCTGGCACCATTCAGAGGACAGGATTCTGAGTGTCAAACTCTTAAGGAAAGGAGGCAGTCATATTTCATTCAGAGAGATTTTTCTAGTTTGGTCCAAATATTAGGTTGAGCCAAATAACATTTCCATATTCAATCACTTTTGACTTAGAAAATGATAATTCCATATGATCAATCTAATATAAAGTCCTACTTTAAGGGGCTTCTAGGGAAAAGCATGTTTGCTTAGGTTAGGTCTGCAAAAGTATAGGCTAAAATATCTATAACTAACCTATACCAAACCTATAGCAACCTTGAATACATGTTTGGGAGGTTGGTTTGCAAACTCTACTCATTCTTTTGTTGAGTCAGTCTATGAGATCACAGGTACAAGAAAACTTGGTGCAACCATGCTTAACCTTTTCAGCAGGAAATTGTAAATACAAATCTGTTAGACCTCTTGCAAAACAAATAAAACAAGACAATAGTAAAAAATCCTCTTCCGTGGATTATTCTTGTTTGTTTTTTTGCCAAGACAGTGAGGTAATACAATGGAACACTGTAATACACTTCTACAACTCCCACCATAATCTGTGATATATCCCTACAAAAACAGATTTGGAGTCATTCCAATTCATGCTGTCAGTTTGGACTAAGACGAGCCGTACAAATGGGCAGACAATTTTTTTGGTAATGAAATCTAGATATTTGTTTGGAAGACCCTGAGCAATATCATTGGTGCTGTCTGATGCTGCCGTGCCATCAGCATGAAGTGGAACAGCTCTGCTCTAAAGTGCCTGGCAAAAAAAGGCACATGTCTCTGCATCTCAGGAGCACAAGCAATAAACATCATGTTACTGTAAATTCCATTTTTATAGCGGAGATTAATAATGCATCAGCGTGCATTGCTTACTGCCATTCCAATGAATTTCCAGAAGACTTTTAATTCTAAATTTTAAAAAGACTTATTTATATTTTTCACATGATGGTGTGTGTGCTGTACATGTAGTAAAAGATACAGACGCATAAAGAGAAAATACAAATTATGAATTTTAGAAGAATCATTTTTCTAGCCACAGCCATTTTTTGGTGTCTCTGGAGAGATCAAACGTGTCACTGCAAATATTCAGAAAGTAAGAAAAGAACAGAAGCATATTGATGCTATAGCTTCCTGGGGATTTCATTATTTACAACAAGTGAATTGTGCAGGTGAGTGCAAAGAAATGTTTTCTCAACACTCCTCCAAGAAATCCCTTAGAAATTGAAAATTCATGTGAAGGTTGACTCTGGAATGACTGACCTGGAAAATGCCATCTATGTGAAGGTGCATGTTCACCTTCGCATGACACACACACACATACACACACATACTGTGTACACACATAATGTGCACAAATATACACACAAAATATATGCATAGGTAGAATGTGATGACTAAGACCATCTTCCTGCAGTCAAGATATAAGTTCTTAAATTGGAAACTTCATTTTTCCATCTATGAAGTTATTCAGCCTCGCACTTGGACCACAGGTGGGAAATTATGTGCAGGAGGCCCACCTGTGAGCTCTTTGGCCAACTGTGATTAAATTAGCCAGCTATGCAGTTGGGTAAAAAGTACTTACTGTACCATCACTTGGATTGTTGAATGAGCTCTACAACTTCTGATTGTCTCTCCATTTTTAGCTCCTCCTCTTCTTTATTATGTTATCCTAGATTTTTAATCGATCTTATTTTTAGATGTTAGATACTATCTCTCCCCAACCCACACTATATGCACACAATGTAGGTGGGCCACTAATTGCATGAGGCCATTAGAATAGTCATGCACCTATCTCTAGGGTCCATTCTTCAGAAATTGATTTTACAAAATAATCTCAGAGGGATGTACCAACCCTGCTGTGAGATAATTGGAGTTTTGCTTGTGCTCACCTCATGTGGAAGATGATGGCAATTGGTGACCTAATATTAACTCCTCAATGCCTTCTTCCTTGTTCAGGATGGCAATGTACCCAGCTAAAAATAGTCTATTGAAGCTAAGAGATGACCATGGGACATAATTCTAGCCAAGAGAAATGGCCAAGGCTTTCTGAGAATGTTTAGATTTCACAATGTAGGTAGTATACCTTCCTGCATGACCTTCTTTCTTCCTGTAATGGAAGTGAGATGAAGGTTTGGCCAGTATATTGCAACCAAGAGGTGGCAAGAAGCTTGGATTCACTACCTTTGTACTTTTTATTATTTGATCAAAGTAAACCTTATATGCTTAAATGACTATAGTCATATTTTCCGTTATTTGCAGCTGACCTCTTCCTCAACTGACATAGAGCATTAGTCAGGGTTATCCAGAGTAACAGGACCAACAAATATATATTGAAAGGAATTGGGTCACATGATTATTAAAGTAAGAAGTCCCATGATCTTCCATCTGCACCCTGGAGATACAAGAGAGCTGACAGTGTAGTCCTAGTCTGAGTCCAAAGGCTGGGAACCAGGACAGCCTATGGTGTAAGTCCTAGTCCAAAGGCAGGAGAAGATCAGTGTTCCAGGTCACACAAACAGAGAAGGTAAATTCTCCTCTCCTTTGCTTTTTTTGTAATCAGTCCCTCAAAAGCCTGGATGTTGCCCACCTACATTTGGGAAGGCTATCTGCTAGGTCACACAAACAGAGAAGGTAAGTTCTCCTCTGCTTTTTTTGTAATCAGTCCCTCAATAGACTGGATGTTGCCCACCTACATTTGGGAAGGCTATCTGCTTTACTCAGTCTACCGATTCAAATGCTGCTCTTGCCCAGAAACACCCTTATAGACACACCCAGAAATCTTTATCCAAATACCTGGCACCCTGGGATCCACTTAAGTTGACACATAATATTAACCATCACACATACCTTACATTGCCTCTAAGGTATCAACAATGGAAGTTTTGAAAAATACTACATATAAACTAGACTTCTTATTACCTAGGGAACTAGAGGCACGATGCATGAAATTCGTGCAAGGGGCTCAACTCTCACAGCTCCAGCTGCCTTGACCCTCTCAGCCTGGCTGCCTTGCCGCAACTCTGTGGCCCCGCCCACTGGTCATTCCAGAAGGTCATTCCACCCTCTGATCTAATTAGCATATTAGCTCTTTATTATATAGGATACTATACCCAACAACAGCAGAATATACATTCTTCTTAAGTACACATGAAATATTCTCCAGAACAGACATATGGTAGGCCATGACACACCCTCAGTAAATTTAAAAGGATTTAAGTAATACAAAATATGTCTTTGTATTCCAATGTAGTGAAATTAGAAATTAATAACAAATAAATTTGGGAATTTCACAAAAATGAAGAAATTAAACAAGACACTACTAAATATCCAATGGGTCAAAGAAGAAATCACAAGGTCAAATAAAAAACACTTCAACTGAATAAAAAGAAGACACAACACAGCACAATTTATGAAATGCAGCTAATGTAGTGCTTATAGGAAAATTTATAGCTATAAACACCTACATTAAAAGAAAAAGGAAAACACCTCAAATCAACAACTTAAATTCCCTCCTTCAGGCACTGGGAAAAGAGTAAACTAATTCCACACAAAGCAGAAGAAAAGTGATAATATGCATTTGGGTGGGACTTATATCTAATAATAACAATGAGATACCACTTCCCACCCACTACAATGGCTAAAATAAAACAAAACACATACATAAAAAAAACAGATAATAACACATGTTGGTAAGGATGTGGAAAAAATCAGAACTCACATGACAATGTCACGGATGTAAAGCTGTGCAGCCACTTTGGAATAAGTCTGGCAGTACCTGAAATGGTCAAACATAAAATTACCATATAATCTGTCAATCCCCCAGCTACGTATATACTCAAGAGAAATGAAAACATAAAAGTTTCACATAAAAAACTTGTACATGCATTTTTATAGCAGCCCTATTTACAACAGTCAAAGAGTAGAAACAACCCAAAGTCCATTATATGATAGATGGATCAACAAATTGGTATTTCCATACAACAAAATATTATTTGGCAATAAAAAGAAATGAAATGTTGGTACATGCTACAAATGGGTGAATGTTGAAAACTTTGTGTGAACTGAAACAAGCCAGTCATGAAGGAACAAATGTTGTGTGATTCTATTTATATGAGATGTCCAGGAGAGGCAAACCTATAGAGACAGAAAGTAGATTAGTTACCTAGGGATGGAGGGATGGGGTAGGGGAGGATTAGGGAGGATAGATGGTACCTAAGGGGTATAGGGTCTCTTTTAAGTTGATTGTGATGATGAGTGCATAACTGTGAGTGTGCTAAAAGTCATTGAATCACACACTTTAAATGAGTAAATGGTATAGTATAGTATCAATAAAACAGTTTAACATAGAGTAATAGTCAAATGTCAGGGTCTCTGTAAAATGCGAAAAGTAGGAACACATGCAAATACATAAATCATATATTTTCTTTGTCCAATACAGTAGTCACTAGCCACATGCGCCTATCTAAATTTACATTTTCATTAACTAAAATTAAGCATAATTCAAAATGTAGTTCTTTATTTGAAGTTACAATACTTCAAGTCTTCAATATCCACATCGGGCAAGTGGCTCCATGTTAAATAGTGTGTATGTAGCACATACCCATAATCTCAGAAAATTCTATTGGACAACATTGATATCTATAATCTATACATCATAAATTTAGTTTTCATATTAATAAATTTATAAGTACAAATTTTCCTACTTAAGAAAAATTCCTGACTTGGAAATGTTTGTCCTTTCTGGTTGTTGTTTTTTTAATAATAATAGATGTTATTTTTTATTTAATGTTCTTACCTTGGGGCAGAAAGGGGTGGTTAATCTATATTAGTTGCCTGCTCCTGTCTCCAATCTCATCAAGAAGTCCAGAACCATTGATGTATATTTTCAACAGCACTTCAGTTTAAAATTTTATACTGAAGAAAAGTAGTTTGTAAGACTAAAGGCAGATAAAGATGAGAGTTTTGGCATATTAAGATCTCTTCTATTAGAAGGTAAATAATGAGTGTTAATTTAAAAACAAAGGTGGTTTTGACAGTGAAGTGCTAATATTTCAACATAAGGGAGAAACATGCAGCTGAGAGAATCAAAGGCATTCAAGAGGAGGGTAATTTCAGTTGCTGTGTCACTCAAGAATAAGAAAAAAGGGGTAAAAAAGTATTCTATTGATATATGTTGTCTTCCGAGTTTGCTATTCCATAGTCCTGTGTGTGTGTGTGCGCGCGCAATTGACTGTATTTTATGTCACTCTGGTGAACACAGTATGTCAAGGCCATTAAAATTCAACTACAAAGGAACGAAGAAGAGAGTTCCAATGTTCATGTCTAGCAGGATCTTCCACTTAGATTTGGAGGCCTTAAAACTAACTCAAGCAATACAAAAAAATATGTAACAGACACAATGCAGAGCAGACAATCTCACAAAAGACTTCCTTCATGGCTCATCAGAGTACATTTCTTGTCAAAATACTCCCTGCACTAAGTAAAAGTTATCTATGCATATGAACACCTGACTTATAAAATCAATCAGGGCACAATAAGAAAGATGCCTGCTTTTTGCACGCATTCAAGTTGTTGCTTCCATTAACTTAACTTCCTAAAAATATATTTCTTTTTTTTCAGTCTGCTCTGCAGTACTCATTAACATCATAATCGCCAGCAATAATTGCCTGAAGTGAGTAAAGAAAATCACGAAAGATGAAGAGTTGAATTACCACTTAATGAAAGAAGAAAAAAAAAAGAAGACAATTTAAATCAACAGTCTACCATACTGCCACCACTCCCTTCCTTGAGAAAATGTATAGTAATTGTGTTTCTTGGAGCTTGATGTGTTTATAAATGAGGATTCTCAGACAGTGAGTTCTCAAAATGATTCTAAGGGCTTAATTGATGATATGAATCAGATGTACTCAAGAATATTTGCTCAGCAATCCAAAGATGCATTTTTATAGCAAGTTGCAAGATAATAGTATTTAGAATATTTCAAAATTATCTCTATGGTAATTAGAACTTCTGACCAGAAGAAATGTTTCCTCTTGGTCTTCAAAATGTGTAGAATCTATCAAGGACATGTTTAATGACTTGGGGACTTAATGAGTATCCCCAAACCAGCGCTTCTCAACTAGAGTTGGTTTCAATTCCCAAGAAACATTTGTCAATGTCTGGAGAAATTTGGGTTATGAGAAGTTAGAGAATGCTATTTGCATCTAGGACAGCTTCCTACAACAAACAATCATCCGGCCCAAAATATCAATAGTACCATGAAGTGGAGGAATCTTGATTTATAGCCACAAAAGGACCTAAAAGCTTACTATATAGGGTAGCAACTAAAATAAAGAGATGATGTATCTTAATAATAAATAGAACACAAAGTAGTATGATCAAAGCTTAAAAAATTAATACAATATTTTACAAAATAATCATTTATTTTGCAGTTTAGTGAGCAAGCTAGAGCTAGGGAGATGGGAGAGGGAGGATAATGACACATTACTCCAGCTGCCCTTCCTGGCCGAACCTTCAGGTCCTGGTGATTTAGGTCTGATGAGTGTCAGATAATCAGCAGGCTCTAATTGTAGTAAAGTGTAATTATGATTTATCATCTTTATAGCTATTTCTTGAATCTGTAAACATATGAGTTATTATGAGAAACAGATTAAGTGGGTTGACAAGTTCAGCCAAGTGCACGTGTGAGAGGATATTACGGTGGAATTTTGGCAGATGCCTTAAAACAGTGGTTCCCAAACATGAACATACATCAGAATCACCTGGAGGGTTTGCTAAAACAGACTTGTGTGATGAACCCCTAGAATCTCTCTGATCTAGTAGCTCTGGGGTGGGCTCTGAGAATTGGTGCTTTTAAAGAGTTCCCAAGGGATACTGATAAGGCTGGTCTAGAACCACCGTTTGAGAACCACAGCCCTAACTCAATGCATAGGCATCCTAAAATGAAGTGCAATGCTCCTGTGATGCAAATTTTTTAGAGGTGGCTAAAACTCCTCCCCACAGCAAGGATATAAAGGAGAAGAAGTTTCGAGATGAGTGAAGTGGAGGGTTTTGTGTGCTGTGAGTCCCATCTCCTTCTGGATGGTAGGTGGTGGCTGGAGAGTGCAGGCACCTTCCATCATCAGTAGAGAAAAAACTTCAATCTGACCACTTAGACATGTTTCTTACAGTTTGTAGATATGGAGTGGACTCGTATTTCTCTCACCTGAGACATCTAAGCAGCCAGAGAGACTGGTTGGCCAGCTGATCTGATGGCAAGACAGATGGAAGTGGGCAGTGTGTTGGAATTAGCCTGTACTGCTAGTTTTTCAGGGAAAATATGGATGTGTCCCCCACCTGTATGGGTTGTGTGCAAGGGACTCTGCATGGATCTTCCTAAATTATGTCCACGAGGGCAACCGCAGGGCAGTAAGTAGAAAGGGCTGGAGGGATTGCTGATTGCAGGGGCTAGGAAGGAATAAGGTATCTGCCGTGATAGAGATACATCTTCCTTCAACAAAGTGATGACAGGATGTAAAACTTATCCCAGAACAAGGGGTATGAATATCTCCAACAACCCAGTTGAGTTTATTTTTAAATGCCTGACAAATCTCAAGAGCAATGAAGCTAGGTAAACAGGAATCCGCCTGTTAGAATGTCTCCCCTCAGTGCATCTTCCTCTCTCGTGCCAACTCTGGAAGGGTCACAAGCAAGGTTTGTGAGATGATGGAGAATGAATCAAATATGGAAAAGATGCCAACTCCACTCTCATTCCTGACTCTAGCCTTCCTGTCTGCAGGAGGCCTGAACAACAGGAGGAGGGGATAGTTTTAATTACAGTGAGGCCTTGACTTACGAGTGTCCGACTAACGAGTTTTTTGAGATACCAGCTGTCTCTCCGCAGATTTTTTGCATTGAGTTGATAGAGTAATTTGAGTTAACGAGCCCTTAACGAGCTCCTTAACGAGCTCGGTCTCGGAACGAATTAAACTCGTAAGTCAAGGCCCCACTGTACATACAAGTGAGACTGAACTTTTAAGTTACTAAACCAAGGGTGTGTTTGTGATTGCAATTGACTGTAGAATTGTTAGTTTTACTGGAGAGGGGCCAGAAAGGTCAAGGGCTTGCCTGAGATTTGATGGAGGAGAAGGATTTGTTAACAGTGGAGATTTAGGAGAATTGACAGCTAAAATTAAAGTTGCTGTTTCTTAGTTTAGCATCTTTAGGCCCTCTCCACTAACCCCGAGGGAACAAAGCTATCATCCAACTTCCTACCTTCCCCTACCACCAAGAGAGGTTATGATTGGTCATAACACAACCCAGGATATTTATTGGATCAGGTCATATACAGTATGGACAAGGTTCCGGTAACCATTGTATGAGTCTAGCTTCCACCATTCATCTTGACCTTCTGACCTCATCCTTAGAAGTTGAGGCCTCAAGCTTTAGCCCCATTCTCCAATTCATCTTTTATGAGAGAGTTTTCACTATGGTATTGAATATTCTCTCAAATATCAGTGGAGGTCTACTTTGATTTCTAAGTTTCACTATTGTTTCTTTTAGACACAGTTTCCTTAGGAAGTCAAAGGGATGTAGACTGATTAGCAGGCAGGTGCAGACATTTCTAAATTCCTTACTTTGATTCAAGCATATTTTATTTAATAAAATTAAAATCTCACCCTGAACCCCTAGCAAGTCTTAAAATTGGATCCTCTTCCCCCACTTCACCCCCTTTCTTTTTTTAAGTCTCGTGTGTCCATGATACTCTAGTGTCAACCCCACATCACTTGCATTCCAAGACAGGATAGGAAAACAGGCCTTATGTCTCTATAAATTATAGCAATTCCTAATGACCCTAATGGATTCATTTATTCTGAATTTCTAAGCAAAATTTTTCTGTTCATATTCTTGGTCTTCCTGAGTTACTGGTTCAGTCTCCTATCCAAATCAAGCCCTGGTGTCTAGTAATGAGTCTCTTCCTGCTAGATTTTAGTGTTGACTCTCTTTGTTCCTCCTGGGCTTTGGTGATTTACCCTGCTACCTCATTTTGAGTCCTGTAATTAGGCAGAATTATAAGAGAGCCCCCAAATGTATCTGCCCTGTATGATCCCCTCCCCTTGAGTGTGGGTAGGGCTAGTGAGCATGATGAATGTCACTCCATGAGCAGTTTGCATTATACAGTCATGTGCCACATAATGATTTTTTGGTCAAAAACAGACCCCATATATGATAGTGGTTCCATTAAAATTATAATGGAGCTGAAAAATTCCTATTGCCTAGTGACTTCATAGCCACCCTAACAGCATAGCTCAATGCATTACTTACATGGTTGTGGTGACGCTGGTATAAACAAATCTACTGAGCTGCCAGTCATATAAAAGTATAATACATACAACTACATATGGGACATAAGCCTTGATAATGATAATAAATGACTTTGTTACCAGTTTATGTGTTTACTACACTATACTTTTTATCATTATTTCAGAGTGTACTCTTTCTACTTATACAACAGATTTGCTATAAAACAGTGTGTCCTGTTATACAGGCGGTAGCCTCATAGATCTCATGTTTGCTGTATCTCGATTGCACCATTTTCTCTTGTGCTTGATTTAATCTCTACTTCTTTTGTACAGTAACATGCTGTGCAAGCTTGTAGCCTAGGAGCAACAGGCTATATGCCGTAGAGCCTAGGTGTGCAGTAGGCTACCATCTAAGTGCACTCTATGATGTTGTCACAATGATGAAATTGCCTAACAATGCACTTCTCGGAAGGTATCCCTCACCATTTCGTGGCACATGACTGTATATCAAAAGGTCAGGGATTTTGCATTCAAGTCCAAGCCATTGAATTGTGAGAAAACCAAAGTGAGATTATCCAGGGTGAGCCTGGCCAAATCTAGATCCTTTCAAAGAGATTCTAGGAGCAAGCAAAAAGCAGCAGCAGAGACGCTCCCTGCTGGCTGGCCTTGAAGAAGCAAACTGCCATGTGAAAGAGAGGGCCAAGTGGCAGAGAATGCTGGGGGGCCTCTGGGAAGTGGGGGCCTCAGTCCCTCAAATGCAAGGATCTAAATTCTGCCAATAATCACATGACCTTTGAAGAGGAACCCAAGTTCTCGAAAGGCATGCAGCCCAGTCGCATCTTTACTACAGCCCTGGCTGGTGTGGCTCAGTTGCTTGAGTGTCATCCTGTGCACCAAAGCGTTGCAGGTTCGATTCCTGGTCAGGGTACATGCCTGGGTTGTGGGCTCAGTCCTTGGGGGCGGGGAGCGTGCAGAAAGCAGCCGATCAATGTTTTGCTCTCACATCATTGTTTCTCTCTCTCTTTCCCTTCCTCTCTCTCTAGAAATCAATGTGGGGAGGGGGGGGGGGGGTCAGGAGACCCTAAATAAAGCACCCATTTAAGCTGTGACTGGACTCTTGACCCAGAAAAACTATGAGATTCTTAATGCACGTTGTTTGAGGTTGCTAAATCTGTGATATTTTGTCGCACAGTAATAGAAAACTAATATAGGTGCCCAGGTTATTGTTTCTACTAGAAGCAAGAGTGAAGATTGCAGTTCTGAAAATTGCACATGCAGTTCCAGGGTCAGCCAGAAATTCTCTTATCACTCCCTTCCCCTAACAAATACACACAGATGCACTCCTGCATCTCCAAACTGCCAGGATCTCTTCTGCTGTAGGAGGGGCTGGATTTAATTTTAGGCTTGGGCTCCTCCCTCTCCTGCACTGGGCTGATACCTGCAGCCCATCTATCTCGACTTTCTGAGATAAAACATTGTCCTTGGGGGCTTACAGGCTCAGCTGGGGAAGTTGCTCCCATTAATTGCAGTACAAAAAAACCTCTTGAATATGATATTGTGAAGTTTGTTTTGAAAATCATATTCCTTTTGAAAATTACCATTCATTATGCTTCACAGCCAAATCATTTTACTTGGGAGCATAAATGCGATTTTCTACCAGCTGAAGGGACCCTCCACAATGAAGCTGAAGGATCATTTCTTGAGCAAGACTGCCTCTCCTGAAGCTAAGCTCTTCTTGCATATTCTAGGGGGCGGGGAATGGACAAGTCACATGTAAGTGGAGAAATAAATCTTTGAAAGCAAGAGAGAACTCCCTTTTGGTTCATTTCTATGAGTATCTTTTTCTCATTTTGTTTGTCAAATGGGAAGTGATGTAACTATCTGTATTTTTGGTGAATATGTAATTCATCACTTCAAAATCTAAATTTTTCTTTCTGAACTATAATACCTCATGGCCGCGATAATAAGACAATCAAATCAACTCAATGTGTCTCAAATATGCCATTCTTTGTGACATTCCTTTTCAAAGTCATTTTTGGCTCCTTGATGCCGTAGTTTCTTGATATATGCAATACCCTATTTATAGCTGTAAATTGTATTTGCTGGATAGACTGCAATGATTTGTATAGTGATTTGTACTGTGTGTCCTGAAAGCAACCACACAGAAATAAATTGCATTATAAAAACCGCATCTGATGCCTCAATCAAGTCTATTCATTATTATTTTGAAATTTTCACCACTCACAGGTCAGAGCTGCTGCTTTGCATTTATCAGTGGTTTTTAATCCTCATGAATTCGAAATTCATAAGTTCCTAGTTACTTTCTAGATGCAACTGAATACTAATACTCATGAAAGAACAATTTAGTTTCTGAGTGTTGCAGTAACATTCTGATTACAAATAAATGAAACCTATTTTTTTTTTTATCAGAATCCTTGCCTGGATAGACAGGGTGTGGCAAAAGTAGGTATACAGTTGTGAGTACACGAAACAGTTTTTTTCTTGTAATATTATTTATTAATTATTGTATTATTTCCATATGAACGACTGTGTAAACCTACTTTTACCACACCCTGTATAAGTACTGAAGTGGGCAATATTAGGGAAGGTCAGGTTTTTTGGGGGATGCAAAAGAAACACTAATGATTCCTTTCCCTCCTTTGATTTCTTTTTCCACCATCACAGGATAAGAAAGGAGAGTGTAAGTTTGTGCATCTCCATTATGGGGATCACCTGAAGGCTCCGACTATGTATGTATGTGCCCCCACAAGCACAGAGTGGAAAAGTATTCATCTCTGAGTCTTCTGTGCCCAGCAACGTGTTTCACATTCAATAGATGTTAAATAAGTGTATGTTGAATGGCTCATAAGCTGAAAGATACTAAAAGGTGGAACATGCCCCCGCCCAAAAAAAAGAAATGAAGATACAGTAATAATTTACCATATTTAGTTACAGACAGAAATAAATATGCAAATTGATAAAAACAAAATATATCCTAAAATGCCATGACTTCCTTTTGCATCTCCAATCATTGCCTGGAATAATTCAGAATCTCATTTGGTGTTTTGAGCTGTATTTGAGAAAAAATAATTTTGAAATGACCAATACAGCCAAGTTGTTTAAAAACAAAAATTACATTATTCCTTCTTTATATTCACCCACCCACTCCCTGAATATGGTCTATTAGGATATTTTCTCCACCTTCTTTAGCCATGCCTCAGAGATTGCAGGCTTCATGAAGGTTAAAATGGTTACTTTCCTATTCACTGTTATATTCCCACAGTTTAGCAGAGTTAGACACATACAAATAGTTGTGGGATACATGAATATCTCTAATCATTTAGAAATTTGGGTTTCCTTAAAATCAGAAAATGGATTAGATAAATCATGTTCAGATTGAAATTTCCCATCACTCCTTTAGCCAATCACTGTTTAGGAAAATTATTAAACAAATATCTAAATATGTAGGGGGTGAGTGGGTACACACACAGCAGTATCCACAACCCCCGAGAGAGGTAGAAATCAAAATCTAGAACATAAAACATATTATCTAAAATATTCAGTTTTTAACAAAAAAATGCAAAAAAATAAGATCATGGGGCCAACATAGAGGAAGAAACAATTTCTGCACATGCCTGTCAGCTAGCCATTGGATGTGGGTCAGCTGCCTCAAGAATGGGTGTGACCCTGGGCAAAGGATTACCAGGAATAATTCCCGTAGTTGGCTGACAGCTGAAAACTGTCAGCTGGCAGTCTCCCAGTCATTGGGAGAAATCACCTTCTCATTCCTAAAGGGAATTTTGGGCAGATCACCACAATATCAACTATATGTTGACGGTTAAGCCAGCTTTCAAATGCATACCTTTGTGGCTTCAAGCACATGCTTTACCCCTTACATTATTATGCCTGCTGAATGCACAAGGAATACTATTTACAATTGTTACCAGAGTTTTAGCCTCTCTAATGAAGCTTCAGAGTGTCTGAAAGAGCAAAACATATGCTCCTAGTTGGTTGTTCAAGTAAATGTTTGGTTTGACTGCAACAGTTGTGAACTAGATGTGTGAAGAGGCATGCTATAGCCTGACATCCCCCTCCCTTTCTAGATATAGTGCAATAACTCAGAGAACCCCCTCTGGTTTGTAGGCGCAGGGAAATGTACACCAAGGCTCTGTGTAGGCAGGCAGCGCTGATGCCTTTCCTGATCCCCGGGAAGTGCTCTGCAGGAATGAGTTGGGTCTTCAGTAAACTCCCTCCAGCCCCTTTTCCCCATCCTCAAAGAGTTATTCATAGTTTTTAAAGAGAATACTAGTAGACATGAACTTTTGTTTTTTCCCCAAGAGGTGCCATATAGATGGTTTAAGATTCACCGCAGGGAAGCCAGGGTGAGTTAAGAGTGATTCTTGAATGCTTCTCCTGGCCAATGAGGAATGACCTGTAAAAGAGGAGCCAGACATATCCAAACCAGAAAATGGGGTCTGTTTGGGTTCATTTACAAGCAGAGTCTAAAACAAGAACTACAGAGTGGGCCTTTTTTTTTTTTTTTAGAGGGAAGAGGAGGTTATCCCAAGAATCAAGAAAGAAAACTAAGGAGAATAAGAGAAAAGAAGAGCTTTAAAATGAGAGTCTGTCCTCTGAACTGGTTATTGTTGTGAGCAACTTGCCTAACCCACCTCAGAACTGCCCAACAAGAATGGATGCCTGGGGCATTATTCCAGTGACTCAAATTTCCCATTGTGCAACCATCTCCCCTGGGGTGATTAAGTCTCCCCTACTTCCTTAGCAAGCTCCCTTGGTTTTAAAGAAAGCATTGAATAAGAACAATGGCAAATCCAGGTTCACCAAGGTCTGCATCCATTGGAACTGTCCAGCACAGCTGCTGCTGAAATCAGACATGAGCTGAGGGAATACTGTGGAGAGTGCCCAAGGTGTCTGTTACAGCCAGTGGTTGTCTAATTAGATATCTAAATGATTGTTTGAAAGATTAGCTCTCAAAAAGGCAAGAGTAAATAATCAACTGGATTGTCAACTCTGTTCTTAGATGTCTCTGCTCTCTGATGCTCAAGGGAGCTTCCTTCTGTGCTCATATCAGAAAATATTTTAACCAATAGGAATAATTTCTCTAGGGCATTCTGCTTTTAGTTCTGGCTCAATACTCTAAGAGGCAAGAGTAATTTATCCACACTGGACCTCTCATCTTATCCCCAGTAAATATCAGCTCCTACACCTACTAAAAGAAGAGGATGTCAGGAGATTTTATAAGTAAACAGTATTTACAAACTTGGCTGGTTTCTCCAGACTACATGTGTTTTAAATGATTAATCAGTGCTTACTAAAGGAGCCAGTCACCAATAAAAATGTCATTTTAGTGACCTTTCATTTCGTTTGTTAAAAATCTGTCCTGGGTATTTGGAAAGGCCTCTGGAGTTAGCCTTCACCGCTAATTTTGTTGCTTCTTTGGGATTCTGTATGTCTTACCTTCAAATTCTATGATTTCATTATATATCATGAAATGGGCTTCTGTTTCTTTCCTTTCAATCATTCAGGCAGTTGAGATATGACATTTCACTTCATTTTGATTCACTGAATATAATTCAGTACAGGGTGGAGAGAGAGCTAAACTCTAACAGCAGGCGCCTTTTCCTTGCAAACCAGTTGGCTTTTCTCCTACTGTTTGGAAAACCCTGATAACATTCATGCTTCCAAATTTCTAGCCCCATACCTTTTTTTGGCTATTTCACTGCATTGAACCTTAAAATGCAATTTTTAGCACAGAAAACAAGTCCGCCTTCTCTGGCTGACATCTAGAGAAGAAAAATAAATATGAAGGTAGGTTTTAGGCTTCCTTCCTTATTAACTGTGAAATGTATGAGTCTAAATAAGATGGTACAGACTCTAAAACTAAAAAGCTGGCTGTTCAATAAAGAACAGAATATATCGTTTTTTAAAATAAGCTAGAGCCCTAACCGGTTTGGCTCAGTGAATAGAGCATTGGCCTGCAGATTGATGGGTCCCTGGTTCGATTCTGGTCAAGGGCATGTACCTTGGCTGCGGGCACATCCCCAGTAGGAGGTGTGCAGGAGGCAGCTGATCGATGTTTCTAACTCTCTATCCCTCTCCCTTCCTCTCTGTAAAAAAAATAAAATATTAAAAAATAAGTAAATAAAATAAAAATAAAAATGAGCTAGATTTCTTTGTTTTGCATAACTCTCACAGCATCTCTATAATTGCTAATGCTAGTCTAATCTACAGATGGGGAAACTGAGGCACATTGACATGAGGAACACAGTGTACACAGGTGCTAAGTAGGGGAGCCAGAATTCAAACCCAGGCAGCCTGGCTTTAAAAATCCATGCTCTTTACCACAATCCTATGCTACCTCTTAGCTAAAGTTCTCTCTTTAAAGTCTTTGGCATGAATTCACTGATACCTTGTCAAACAATAAGGAAGTTAAGGACACCAGCATTATTTACATAAACTGTTTAAATTTGTTTGAAAATTAGCAGCAAAGCAAGAAAACATCTGCTAATTCTAATCTTTATACACATTATTTCATTTTAGCAATTCTG
Organism: Myotis brandtii; assembly: GCF_000412655.1. Taxonomy (NCBI): domain Eukaryota; kingdom Metazoa; phylum Chordata; class Mammalia; order Chiroptera; family Vespertilionidae; genus Myotis; species Myotis brandtii. The sequence goes on from NW_005356674.1 coordinate 10,119,031, forward strand.
ATTCCTCCCACAAGTCAGAGCTCAAGATTGTGCCCCTGTATTGTCTTATGGTACTGCAAAGTACCCCCAATGTGAGGGCTGCATTTTGGATATTTTTAGTCATAGTAAAATATGTGTAAGAATAGAATTCTGTTAGTTATCTTTGACCTGGTTGCATCTTAAAATCACCAGAAAACCTCCCTAATGTAGCTCATAGTAGCATATCAGCATGCATACATACTGCAATTCTAAATTTTCTGGTTTAAGAATGTAATGAAGCCTACAGCACACTAGATGGCAGCCTTGCCACATGAGCCCCCAAGCTAAGATCAGGGTCTGAGACTAGTTCTCATTTCTAAGTAGAATGTTTAAACTGTGAATGCAGGACTATAATGAGTCTACCTCTCTGATTTCAGAATTTGGGGTCAAGACCTCTGGAAGAAAGGATTCACATGAAGTTAGAGAATTGTCCCCTGCTCAATAGTTCAATACGACTTGTCCTAGGGAGACTTTTTTTCCCTGTGAGGCTAGGAAAGTTCACTTTCTGCTCCTTGCACAGTTGGGATAATTGTAGAAAGCTTCTTTGGGGGCCCATCAAAAACTCAAACAGTTTATTTGTATTTATACGCTAAAATACCTGATTTCTTGTAGCTCTTAAAATACATGTTTAATTTACAACCATATGTAATGCCAGACATTGGGTATGTGTGTGTATATATGTAATTTTTACTTAAAACGTCCATTTTTCTAAAACATAAGAGATTTAAGGTATGAATAAAAAGTTAATAGTCTCAACATTATCTATGGTCCTTTAGAGTCACTTAACATCTATTTTTTCCTCATCCCAGAAATGCCTCCCCTAATCTTTATCCTCATTAAACTCAGTCCAAGGCAAACATTCCATACAAAATCCTCCAATTAGCATATTCTCCTCTCTACTGGATGGAAGTTAAAGAGATTAGAAGGGAGATGGAAACTATCTTACAGTCTAAAGCAACGGTTCTCAACCTATGGGTCGCGACCCCTTTGGGGGGGCGAATGACCCTTTCACAGGGGTCGCCTAAGAGCATCGGAAAACACATATATAATCACATATTGTTTTTGTGATTAATCACTATGCTTTCATTATGTTCAATTTGTAACAATGAAAATACATCCTGCATATCAGATACTTACATTACGATTCATAACAGTAGCAAAATTACAGTTATGAAGTAGCAACGAAAATAATTTTATGGTTGGGGGTCACCACAACATGAGGAACTGTATTAAAGGGTCACGGCATTAGGAAGGTTGAGAACCACTGGTCTAAAGTGACAGACATATTCCTACCACCTTATGGAAAAGCCTTGACCACATTGCCCTGTAGATGAAAAGACTGCTTCAGGTGTATTAGGCATTAAATAGGCTTTTGTGGGTTGGCTTTGGAACCAAGCACCATCAATGAGCTTGTGAAATATAGGTTCCTTGAGCAGTGCAAACTGTTCAAATGATTGAACTACAACCAGTTCCTAGAATGGAACTTTAAGATATTAATCTCTTTTGCCATGTCTGGGCAGCTCAGTTAGTTGGAGCATCATCTGTGCACCAAAAGGTCGCAGGTTCAATTCCCAGTCAGAGCACATACTAGGTTGCAGGTTCAATCCCTGGTCAGGACACATTTGTGAGGTAATATCTCTGTCTTCTCCCTTCTCTCTCTCTCTCCCTCCCTCCCTTCCTTTCTCTCTCTAAAAAAATAAAAATAAATCAGTAAAAACATATCCTTGTGTGAGGATTTAAAAAGAGAGAAAAAATGTTCATCTCTTTTATTTTCTGTTGACCTCCTACAGTTTTAATCAGCTCTCCCAAGTCAGATGGCTGCTGGTGCTCCCATTTATCTTGTTACAAGTATACATTAACAAAGCAATAATTATGACATGACATAGGCTCAGTAGGACAATAGTTCTTTATGATTATCATCTTGAAGATAAAAACAAAACTCTGCATTTGGGAGTGAGAGACACAATCTAGGTGAATGTTTTGTAAAATCTATCTATATATATAAAAGCCTAAACAACTGTCCGACCGTTAGTTCTCCAGGGGTCCTCAAACTTTTTAAACAGGGGGCCAGTTCACTGTCCCTCAGACCGTTGGAGGGCCGGACTATAGTTTAAAAAAAAACTATGAACAAATTCCTATGCACACTGCACATATCTTATTTTGAAGTAAAAAAACAAAACGGGAACAAATACAATATTTGTATTTGCATGTGGCCCACGGGCCATAGTTTGAGGACCCCTGGTTCTACCATTCGCCTGGTAGCTATGACACGCAATGACCACCAGGGGGAAGACACTCTGACCAGTAGAGGAGGGAGCCTGATTCCTTGCAGAATTGGCAGTGGGTTAGGCTGCTGCTGGGGCACTGTCGGCCCGATTCTGCTTCACCCACACCTCGGACCCAGAGAGGTCCCCCGGACTGGCCTGCGGGCATCGGGCCGAAACCAGCTCTCCGACATCCCCCCAGGGGTCCCGGATTGTGAGAGGGCACAGGCCAGGCCGAGGGACCCCACTGGTGCACGAATCCATGCACTGGGCCTCTAGTGTGGAACAAAAACAATTGATCCTGAAAACTCATCATCAAACTCTACTTTAAAGGTCTATAACAAAGTCTTAATCTATATACAACATACTTGCAACTTACCCTGCTGCCCTTTAAGCAAGTTTATGAATAATTACAGATTTTTAAAAATAATTTTATGGTTATGTAGGTTGGCCTTCCTTCCTTTAGCAAAATAAAATGAGTATCTCTGTGTCAGTTACTGTTTAAGGGCCATAGGATACGTGTTCTGTGTTATAACTCTTTACCTGTTCTCTAGTTGATGAAACCACAGAAAAGCATTATATGCACACTGAAGTACCATTTCAAGATTTGTAAGGACATTTCCAGCTCTGCTGTATGCTGTCATGAACAATATAGCATTCAACTCTCAGAACAACTTTTGAGTTGGAACAGATGCAAAGAAGTTGAGGATATTGTTCAAGAGCATGTGGTAAATTCTACAGCCTGAATTTGAATTCAGTTCTCTTGCATTGATGTCCAGTGTACTCACTGATTACAGTCATGAATAAAAGTCTGGATACTTGCCTAGTTTTAAAACTAAACCTAACCACTCTCTGAGTGCCTAAGCCAGATGACTTGGCAAATTGTGGTCAATCCTGTTCTGTTGAGGGTAGCTGGTTGCCCATAACAGTGACCTCCTCAGTTATGGGTTTGGTTTAGATGAAGTCTCCCTAAAATTTGAAAATAAGAATTCGCAACCAAAATAGGTTTTTGCCTATGTGATTACATATAAAGGAATGAACAAGTACATATAATTATTTATGTTTGCTCTTGATTGTATAAAAATTCATCAGACCAAAAATATTAACTGAATGTGGTCATATTAAGTTCTACCTCCTCCCATTTATTTTCCACTTCGTTGAGTCCCCAAACCTGATTGTAAAATGAATCAAGCGATAGCCAAGGTCAACTACAGTTCCTTGGGAAGGAAAAAGACAGTATTGGGTGTCTCAACCCGGTTTTGTGAAGGTATTTGGAAGAAAGGCCTACTCTTCAGGATCTAAATCAAAACCACTAATAACCTAACTTAACAAAAATGGATTCCAGGTCTATGGCAATTTTAACACTCTCCAGAGCACAGATGAAGCTTTGTAGCTAAAGCGACCCTATGGTTAACATCCAAATTGGTACACATTTGAGATGGAAGATAATCTCAAGTAATAATAATAATATGTGGAACAGGGGTAAGCCACAATAGTCCTGGGCCTATCAGGATATCTGACCCTCTACCTATCGCCAGCCTGGTTTGAGAGTGAGACAGTAGTTTGGAATCCATGGTCAATATATGTCTTTTCTACTGGTTGTCTAGTAAGAGGGGCCACCTGACCCACTTTGATGCATGCCATACTCTCTGAAAATAGCATTGGTAATTGTTTGGTCATTCTCATTATGGACTATTCCTACAGGTTTCTCAGTCTGTGAGACATACTTTCTTGATCATGCCATTTTGAACACATCTTCAACTTAAGCCCTTACCTGACATGATACATGAGAGAATGTCCCCAACAAAATGTGTTTAATTATTTCTGTGACTGTTTATGCTTGGTAAATATCTACCTATTCAGCAGATATTTACTCAGTGTCTACTATAAGCAATACATTTACAAGGAAGGGGATAAAAATAAATCAATAAGAGAAGAAGGAATTTAAATAATTGAAGAATTTTAAGGGTCATTAAATTTCAGGTGAGGAGTATCTGTCTCTATATAGGGGTTAAAATTCAAGATTAAGCTAAACCAACTATTAGCTATTATCAGTCCTTCTTAACAGAAAATGTATAGCCCACTCATTTAAAACAATTTTAGGCATAAGTTTTTATAAAAAGACTAATTACAAAGTCATGCACAGGGAGTAGGGGAACCACCAGGAGATGCAGGACCCTGGTGGTCGCAGCAGTTAGGACTTGTACATTTTCCCATGGCAAGGTTTATTAAGGTATGGTGGTGTCTAGTGCAACACAGTGAATGACATTCCAGAGATCAGAATGCCAAAGGAAAATAGAATTATCTATATATATATAAAAGCCTAAGCGACCGAACAACCGAATGACCAGTCGACTGGTGGCTATGACACACATGGACCACCAGGGAGCAGATGCTCAATGCAGGAGCTTCCCCCTGGTGGTCAGTGTGCTCCCACAGCCAACCTCCCACATCCGGTCAACCTCCCACAGTCCCTCCTCCCAGTTGGCTGGCCCTGATCAGCCCCAATCAGGACTAGGCAAGACAGCCCCAATCGGCCCTAATCGCTAGCCAGGACAAGGGACCCTACCTGTGCACAAATTCATGCACCGGGCCTCTGGTTACATATAAGTCCCAGAGAGGAAACTGCAGCAGGCCTCACAGGGCTGACAGGAAGTTGGATGATGCAAGGGCTCAACCAGTAGGTGGGGAAGGAGAGGAAGGGAACTGTGGCCCAGAGTCTTTAATGAGGTCCATAACACTAGGCAAGTGGGATTCCCTTGCTCATGGGGGATTGGTTAGGTTAAAGGTAGCTGGTGGTCCCAGGAGATTGTCTGGTGGGAACTTGAGGGACTTAGTATCAGCTGTCCCATATGTTTGGTGAGCCAGAGCAGAAGTCCAGGAAGACAGGTGAAGTCAGAACATGGACCTTATCTAAGTAGAGCAGAGAAATGGGAAGTTTTGTTTTGTTTAACTGAGTCGTTAAACACACACAAAATAGATGCTGAGGCAGCAAAAATAATAGACGAGTATGACCCCACTCCTACTAGACTGCAAGAAATGAGAGAAGAAAACATTTATTTAACAAAATATTAACTGTATATTATTTGGAACCCGGAAGACAAAGTTGTATCAAGTGGGCCACCTTAGAGCAGCAGTGCCTGCAGTTAAAGACCACAGCCTCAGGCAACTTTTCTAAGAAAGAAGCCAGAGGAATGATTCCTCCGACCTCTCTGTATCCCATCCCTCTGAACTCCCTCTGGGGTCCCCAGCTGGCTGACATAACTGGACACTCGAATGCAAAGGAGCCTGTTGATGTCTTCCATGCAGGTCAGCATCCACAGGGAAGAGAGTGTGGAGGGGACAGGCAGAAAGTAGACGTGGGGATGAAGAAGCAAAGGGAAGATATCTGCCCCACAGCATTACACAGGTGTCCTAGTTACCACTGCTGCATAACACACCACCCCAAACTTACTTCAATATCAGGACAACTCAGAGTCCAGAAATACAGACTATTCTTGGCATCCCATGGGAGATGGGGTTGGAAGTTCAACCAAGGTCATGAGGACACGGCTTATCTCTACTCCAGGATGTCTGGAATATCAGTTGGGGAGGCTTTGGTGAGTGGCTTGGTGTCTGAGGGTTAGAGTAATCTGCTCACTTATCCACATGTATGGCAGCTGATTTTGGCTGTTGGCTGAGAACTTAGCTGGGGCTGTCAGCTAGAATACCTGAACATGGAGCATCTCCAGGACCTGGGCTGCTGCACAGCACAGTGGCTGAATTCCAGAGCAGATGTCATAAGAGAGAATCAAGTGGAAGCTGTGTGCACATTCATTAGCCCGAGATTTCACACAGCATTACAGTCACAAGTTTGCCCAGATTCAAGGGAAGAAAATAGAAATCTACTTCTTCCATGAAAATATTTGGATGGGAGAGAATGTGTCATCACTGGAAAATGCAATCTGTCATACCAGGTTGATAGAATTTCCTCTATTATTTTTAATATCATCATTTATATGCTTTACGTGCTTTCCAAAATAAACACTGAATTAATGTACATTTAACATAATTTGATTGATTGTATTTTTGGACATTACTTATTTGGTTGTACCCTATACAAATAAGCAATACATTGGCAGAAAGAGCTAAGCCATTTTTTTAAAGATAGATGTGATTCCTTATAATAGTATATGTTATTTTTATGTTTATAATATTATATAGTTGTATAATGTTAAATAAATTGGTATAATGTATTTATAAATTATGACTCTTCTTCCATAATTTTGATGTATTGAGTAACTCTAGAATAGTGTTACATGTCTATTCAGACATTTAAAATATTAGGTACAGCCAATCATTAGTTTTATAATGTAGAGATATATACTTGAGACATTTTATGTTACATTGGGTACTTGTTTCTAAATGGTTGTAGAAAAACCATAACATTTTGTATTTCTCCATAAAGTCTAGAATGGAATCCATAATCATACAGAGTTAAAATCTAATTCAACTATAGGTAATTTGAGTCATATGCTGGATGTATTCCATGTGTCTCAGAATGATTCCTTACTTGCTCCATGCATAGTTTCATTGTGAAGAAAACGAATTCTCTCTTGGGATTGGATTAAGTACTGGTAAAGTGATGACTCAAAACATCAAAATATGGGCAAACTTAACACTCTACATTGTCATATTTGACATCAGTAAATGGCATTTCTCTTCTTAAGGAGAACAGCTCATGTTAAGGGCTGAAAGATGAGAAAAGCCTCAGAAAAACTTTTGAATAAAGAAATTTAGGGCTATGGTATAGAACAGTGATGGCGAACCTTTTGAGCTCAGCGTGTCAGCATTTTGAAAAACCCTAACTTAACTCTAGTGCCGTGTCACATATAGAAATGTTTTGATATTTGCAACCATAGTAAAACAAAGTTTTATATTTTTGATATTTATTTTATATATTTAAATGCCATTTAACAAAGAAAAATCAACAAAAAAATGAGTTCACGTGTCACCTCTGACATGCGTGTCATAGGTTCGCCATCACTGGTATAGAATGAAAATAAGCTTGGAAAGCAAGGGACGTAATCAAATTTGGTAGACAGTTTGGTTACAAAATCAGAAATATAAAAGCTTTCATATATATTTGTTGGAACTCTGCAAGTAAGTAATTATTAAATGTTACCATAAAATAAAAAATAATGGACAATCTGAATAGGCCTACATCTATCAAATAAATTGAATCAATAATTAATAACCTTCGAAACAGAAAGCACCAGGTCCATATGGGTTCACTGGTGAATTCTACCAGCAGAGAAAATACTTTTTAATATATTCTACCTGGCCAGCATCATCTTAATACTAAAACTAGACAAAGACATTACAAGAAAACTACAGATCAACCACTATCTATCATGAGCATAGATGCAAAAATCCTCGATAAAGTATTAGTAAGTCAAATACTGCAATGTATAAAAATAAGTATATATCATGACCAAGTGAGATTTATCTCAGGTGGCCAAGGCTGGGTCAACTAAAATCAATTAATGTAATAAAAATAAATTAATGTAATCCATCACATCAACAAACTCAAGAAGAAAAATTGCATGATCAGATCAATAGATTCAGAAAAGCATTTGACAAAATTCAGTACCTATTCATGATTTTTTTTTAAAGTCAGCAAAATAAGAATAGAGGGAACTCCTTCAACCTGATAAAGAGCATCTACAAAACACAGCCAACATCACACTAAGTGATAAAAAAAAGAAGTTAATGCTTTCATTTGAACATTAAGGAAAGGATGTCATCTCTCACTACTCCTTTTCAACATAGTACTGAAATTCCTAGCTCTTGCAATAATACAGAAAAAGGAATAAAAGGCACACAGATTGGGAAGGAAAAAATAAAACTGTCTTTGTTTGCAAATCATATGATCAGCTATTTATAAAATTTAAAAGAAGGAACAAAAATCTCCTAGAATTAAGCAATTATAGCAAGGTTGCAGGATACAAGACGTATGTACAAAAGTCAACCACTTTCCTATATAGCAGCAATTGACAAGTGGAATTTGAAATGAAAAACAGTACCATTTACATTAGCATCCTCCCAAATGAAATACTTAGATATATATCTAATGAAATGTGTACAATATTTTTCTTTTATAAGGAAAACTGTTAAACTCTGATGAAATAAATTAAAGAACAATACTTTCACAGTCATATTATGTCCTCCTTTGAACCCATGAAGGGCAACACATAAAGTATAGCTCATTATTAGGCATTTGAAACTCAATCTTCCATTGAGAAAAAAAAAAGTGTTTTCTGTATGTAGGTGCTACTTTACTAGAAGAAAGACCTTTGGAAGGAAAAGAACATCACCAGCAATTTTCACAAACAGCCTTCTTATGAAATGTATGAACAAATGGCTTTAGATTCATGGGTTCATTGTCACTTCTGACTTTGAAAATGTCATTTTAGAGCAAAGGCATCTTATATGCAGATATTATATTTCAAATCCTATATAATAAAAGCCCAGAGACTGAAATGGCAGAACGACCAGAATGACCAGAGACCAGAAAGATTTTGGCCCCTTGCCCCTGCCGGCGCTGCCCCCCAGTGGGGACCCCCACCCCAATCAGGGGCGTGGCTGGCCTGCAAACCACCTGTGGCCCCTTGGCCTGGCCATCCCCACCCCCCAGAAGGGACCCCCACCCCAATGGTGGGCATGGCCACACTGCAAACCACCTGTGGCCCCTTGCCCTGAGTGCCCCCACCCCCCAGCAGGGACTCCCACCCGGATCCAGGGCCCCCCTCAGGGCAGGCTGGTGGGCCCCCACCCATGCACTGAGCCTCTATCCTATATAATAAAAGGGTAATATGAAAATTGACCCTAACAGAGGAAGGACCAGAATGACCACTCAACCAGTCACTATGAGTCGTACTGACTACCTCTTGGTCCCTTTCCCAGACTGGCAGGCTCTGATGGCCCAATGGCAAATGGGGAACCGGGGGTGGGTGGCGGGGGATGCAGGTGGCGCCATGCCAAGGTCCCCGCCCCACTGGTTGCCCCACACATAGAGGGCAATCTGGGGCAGGGGCGGGGCTGGTGAGTGGGCGGAATGGCCGACCTCTTGGTTCCTTCCCCTGGCCGCAGGCTCCAATCACCTGATGGTGAATGGGAAACTGGGGATGGGTGGCAGCAGGGGGGGTGGGGCTGGCTGTTGGCAGCTGGGGAAGATGGCCCTGATCACAGGCCAGGCTAAGGGACCGTACCTGTGCATGAATTTCGTACATCAGGCCTCTAGTATTTGTATAAAATCCAATGACACACTTAAGTAACTTTAAAGAAATGTATAAGGACAAACAGCATCACCCATTTGATTGATAGTAAAAAAGAATCCTAATTTGGAATGTGGCTTCCTGAGCCACACATTGTTCTCATTTCAACTGGTACATTGAATAGCCCTTATTGTCACTAGAAAATTGCATCCCTTTTAAATGACTAGAGAATGAGCTTGAGTTTTTTTCAATCTGGATTCAGGAAGCTGCTAATGTATTCTCTTCAACTCAGAAAATATATTTTTCTGGGGCCTAAGCAGTCAGGCTACCCTTTTAATAGCTGTAATTTTATGAAGGTATTTTCCTTGAGCTAACTTTTCTTGACTGTGACTCCACACAATTAGAGGTAACTCAAGCCACCTCTCACCCTCACCCTCCCACAATTAAATGCAACAAGGAGCAATCACCTCTGCTCTCTTCCTCCCAAGTGGAACCTCTGTCTGGGGGCATAACTATCGGATTGCCACCTCCCTACCTGGGCACTGCCCCTACGGGTTGTTCTGACCCATCTAGTCTGGTCTGCATGTGAAAGGCAACCCCATACTTTAAGAACAGCTTTATTGCTATTTTATCTTTATTTTTAACTAGAGGCCCATTGCACTAATGCACCAATGGGGTCCCTTGGCCTGGCCTGCACCCTCTTGCAATCCGGGACCACTCAGGGGATGTCAGACTGCCAGTTTCGGCCTGGTCCCTGCAGGCCAGGCTGAAGGACTCCACTGGTGCATGAGTCCGTGCACCAGGCCTCTAGTATGCCTATAAGATCTTTGGTTAATCTCTTCCCACCCTCCCCCCTCCCCACTTCCCTCTGAAATTCATCAGACTGTTCCATGTTTCCATGCCTGTGTGTTGAGCATCTGCCCCCTGGTGGTCAGTGTGCATCATTGCTACTGGTCGAATGGTCACATAGGCTTTTATATATATAGATTAGAAAAAACTCATTTAGCTTTTACAAAACCTCTGATTAGTCCCCTTCTGATATACTGGTCCTGTGCCAATGACAATGGGCTTAAACAAAGGATCCATGTCCATATCACGCTATACTTTGCCAAGCACTCTCACATATTATTTACCAGCCAGGGACACATTATCTCCATTTATGTTTTCAGAGTGCTACGGGGAGAGGAGAAGAGGTTATAAGGTCTATCTCAAGATTACACAGGGAACAAATGGCAGAGCAAGCACAGGAGACTAGGTCCCCACACTCTCCTTTCTGGTTCTGGACTTGAGTAAGCATTAGAATCACCTGGGCATTTGTTAGAACAGATCTCCGAGCTCCAAGACCAGAGTTCCTGAGTCAACAGGGCAAACTGTATTTCAAACAGTTTCCTAGATGATGCTGATGTGTCCTGGACAGGGACCACACTTTGACAACTACTGTGCTAGAACTTGCCACATTCACATGTCTGTGTTATCTGCATGCCCCTCACTCCAAACCTAGACACAGTCCATAAAATGAAAACAAATATGTCACTAAAAGGAGAGGGGAAGAGAATCAAAATCTCGTTAGGCCTGCTACCTCCCTGGCCCTGACCCCTCACTCCGGAGTCCAGAGTTTACCATCACTACTGTTGCACCACAATGCCCTGAGATTTAAGTGGTCACAGCCAGAGGTCGTGGGGAGAGGAGAGTGGATGGGCTTTGTGTTGACAAATGCATTTCCAGGACAGGATCATTGTGGTCTTTTCTGTCGATTTCATCACATGCTGTTCTCTCAACAGGCTTTCAGCATCTGGCCTCCACAGGAAACTCCAGATTGATTCTAAGAGTGAGGTAAGTCTTTATTTTTAGAAAATATCCACCATTGCTGAATGTATTTGGTTTTGCTTCAGATTTGAACATAGATTCATTTTTAAAAGGCGCTGGGGCCAAAGGAAAAATAAATAGTCGTGTTTGTTATGGGGAAGTACTGTCTTATTATAAGAAGTCAGGGAAGTTAACCAGCTACAATTTTAAACATTTTCAAAGCAAAAAATACTATGAGTTTAGGGAGTCACTTGGATTTAAATGCTAAGATAGCTTAATAATAATGAGCATTTACTATGTGCCAGACACAGTTTTGATATATATCTACATAAATTAATTTCAGTTACATTTTCAGCATTTTTTAAGAAGTAGTATAAATATCTCTATTTTAGAGAGGAGGAAACCAAGGCCAGAAGAGATTAAGTGACCTCCCTAAGAACACATAGATGGTATAGATGATTAAAAGGTGGCATTTGGGGGAAGAGATCAACCGAAGGACTTGTATACACGTATATAAGCCAAACCAATGGACATGGACAACAGGGGGATGGGAGCATGAGTGTGTGTGTGGGGATTTAATGGGGGGTATGAGGACACATTTGTAATACCTTAACTAATAAAAAAAAACAATAAAAGGTGGCATTTGAATGCATTCACAGTCTGGATTCTGTGTTTGGGCTCTGAATCACTATCTCTTCACTGTAGGACCCAACTTTCTGGCATGAATTCATAGGAAAGGGAGAAATAGGAATAAGGAAACTGTGCCCAGGTTTGATGCAATGCCAGGACTAGACTGGCAAAAGGCAATAACTTTCCATCCTGAAGGCATTGACTTACGGTTGAGAACCATCAGTCTGAGTCCAAGACAGGTAATCTCAAACCTTGGATGACCCTGGATACTCTTTGCTTGTCTAGGTAAACTGCCTTGACAACAGTAACAAATTAGTGAGTAGTAATGGGAAAATAACACCAATGAATTGCATGACTCAGACATAGAGATAATTGAGGAAGGAAACAGCTCTGTTTTGTCTGATAGGTCTTAGTTTAGTATGTCTGTCTGATGTCACTCATTTCTCCTTTGAAAGAAAAAATAATTAAGATGACTAGTCTTTTGTTACATAATGAGTCCCTTTGTGACAATAACTAACATCCAGTAGAATGAAATACACCCCCATAGCTTTTTGGTTAATCTATCCAAGTGATTCTCTCCTTATTTTTATTTTCTCTTTTAATTGTTTAGAAAATTAAAGTTGGGAAAAGGAGAGGGAAGAGCAGAGGATGCCACTACAGAGTGTTACTATCTCCACCTTCACATGGTTACTGGGTGGCCAAAACCCAATACTGAGATGAAGTCACATTAGCCCAAATTGTGGGCTCTTTGCTAGTCAAACTGTTTTCAAAGACCCAACTTTCAAACTTTTTTTTAGAAGTTTTGGACTTCTTAGGTTAGCATTGGGGAAACAAACAACTTTAACATACCAATTTCAGTTTACAATAATGGTTATATGTTATCCAGTTTATTTTTATAATAATTCATGAGCTAATTCCGGTAGTTTTTTGTGGCGAGCCGGCATGGCCATGGCATACTCAGCCCTAGGGCGCCTTATGTGCCATGCCAGCTCCGCCTAGTTCAGTGACCCTGAGTGGGGGCGATGAAAGGTTTAAAAAAGACAGACATGAGAATGAAAGCTGGGTCTCGGTGGGACACTGCCCCTCTGATGGACAGCACCAGCGCCCACAAGCCGTGTCTTTATTTTATAGCAGATGCCACGAGACAAAGTAAGGGTGTGATCAAGATGTTTAGAACATTCTTGTTGGTTTCAATCCTTACTCAACTACATGCACCTGAACTATATCACTCAGGCACATGGGGCGATGTGTTCGGACTATAGGTTCAAGCTTACAGCTATAGCTGTTGGCTAATTGTGCTGGGAAGGCTCTGCCCTCCAGCTGGGACTTGCACGTGGCAACGAGAGGACTATGCCCTCTCCTCAGTCCAAGGCTTGAACCTGTCCAAAACACTGTAGCAGCGCCCCATAGTGTTTATCATCCTCATTTTCCAAATGCAGAACCTCATGCCCAGATAAACTCACATTGAAAAGCTCCTATTTAGTAAGTGACAAAGTTCAGACTTGAACCCCAGCATAACAACTGTTAGGCACATTCTTACACTCGATTATGCTCTGCTTGGGGCTCTCGCCCCTCCCTGGACGTTCAGGTACATTCTTGGGCTCCATTATGCTCTACTGGGGGTTCTTGCCCCTCTGGGCAATTTTCTGTTATTCTCATTGTAGGTTTCATGATTAACACCAGCCTTCTGCTTCCAGTCAACTGCCTCACCCAGTTTCCAGTGACCACCTACACCTGGCTCCCACCTGCACCTGCTCCCACCGGTTACTCTGACTGACCTTTACAGGAGACATAAACATCCCACTTCCCCTACTCTGCCCTGATGATGCCGTTTTGGCCTCAGCCCTTCTGCTAGCAGATGTAACAATCCTATACAATGAAGAGGTAATATGCAAGTTGACCTTCACGCTCTCACAAGATGGCTGCCTATGATCAGGCCGGCAGGGAGGTTAGTGAGAGACGACCAAATGACTGAACAAGCAGGCTGTGTGGGGCGACCAGGCTGATGGGGGTAGGGGGGGCAGTTGGGGGT
>NW_005356674.1:10133231-10134185 GCF_000412655.1 Myotis brandtii
CCAGCAGGCAGGTGAGCAATTAGGAGCTGGAGGTCCAGGATTGTGAGAGGGATGTCCTGGATTGGAGAGGGTGTAGGCTGGGCTGAGGGTGCCCCCCCATGCACGAATTTCATGCACTGAGCCTCTAATAAATTTATAATTCTTTACCCATTTTGGCCTCATGCGTTCCTCCTTTGGCGACCCTCAAACAAACTATAAAATTTTATACCTTTTCTTTTTTTACTCTAATGTAATACTTGAATGTATAAAACAGCCTTATTGTATTCTTTTCATTGCAATTGAAGATATTCTCACATATATTTTTTTTAAAGGAACAATGTGTTTTTCTCCAAGCAAGCTAAGAGCAATATTTGAAGAATGCAACAATACAAATCAAAGTTCTGTTTTCAAATTGGGAGAAAAATATCAATAAAGAATTTTTAAATTATGAAGAGCCCTTCAAAATTATTTATAAAGTAGTTCTCAGATGTTCTGAAATATTAATTTGTTGACAGGGGCTAATTTTCCATTTTAAAAATGAATGTAAAATGACAGTTTAAAAAATGAAGAAAACCCTTGTAAATGGCTGATGCACTTTATCAAGTGAACATCCAGGGAAAACCAAAGACTCAGTGTTTAAGGCATAGATGCAGATATGGCTAATTTCTTGAAAAAGATGGAGAAGTGATACCTCTCAAAATACATAATAGTGTGAACAAAAATATAAGAATAAAAACTGAAATATAACAACAGTGGCAAATAACAAAATTTATCAATTACAAAAAGTTGTGATCTACAAATTAAATGTAAGTTTCTGGTTTGGCTTGGTGTAGTTCTAAGCCTTATATGGCTTTCCATCAATAATGTAGAAAGAACATGAGTGAAATAAGCCCCAAGAATTCCTTCTAAGTAACAAAATAAACTGATGAACAAAGTGGACCCAGAGACATGGAAGCATGGAACAGAGTGCGGATT